>NW_024884586.1:51082051-51086407 GCF_019232065.1 Centrocercus urophasianus
TGCAACCCAGGCCATTTTAGGATTCTGTGATATGAGCTGCCCTAGAAAGGATCTGCAGATTGGATATATCCAAAATTACAAAGGGGATAAAAAAAAAAAAAACAACACCAAAACACCCCTCAGACCCATGGAATGATTGCTTTGCCATGTTCCTCTCCACTGTCGATTTTAACTGAACTACAGGCAAGCTGGAGGATCTGTGATCTCCTTCACTGGAAATGAGTTGGGCAATTGGGAGCACGTGCTGGTAAGAGGAGGCTTTACCTTCTCAGCCAGGACATTTTCCAAGTTCCTCTGCAGTTTGCTTGCCAGGCTTTCATACTCAGCCAGCTTTTCTCCAGTTTCCAAGAGCTCGCTTTCCAGACGGCTGTTTTCCTGCACCAAACAGAACCCAGCAGCCTCAGCAATTGCAGAAAGAAAGCAATAGCAAGCAATGGCTCATTAGAGAGTCAAGTTAGAGCCTGACATTGTTATGAGTTTCAGCCAGCAGTGGGAATTGCGCATTGGTTTTCCACCCTTCAAACACACACAATCCCTCTCGCCACAAAAAAGCAGCTGCTGGTGGTCCCAACACACCCCAACTCCTCTCTCTTTCAAACTGCTGCTTCAGGAGTGTTTTACAGCTCCCTCGATGCTCACAGGGCAGCCAGCCTGCTTAGAAGCTGCTCTCCTCAACACAGCGTGTTGACTGTCAGTGCCTGTGATGCCCCTAAGGTAACACCATTATCTTTCTCCTGTGATGAGCTTACAAACAATCCAAAGCATTACATTATGATTCAGCAGCTGTCAGCTTCAGAGAAAAGCTGGCTGTGATTTAAGTGTTTCCTAAAAAATAATAAGGCTGAAGGATGTGAGTGTGTGGGGTCACAGGTGAAAGACTGGAAGGCAGAACTGGTAGGCAGAAAAGAGCTTTCCAAAAGAAATAAGCAGGCTTGCTTTACCATTTGAAATGGAGCCCCATGAGCCCAAACAGGAACCAATCAAGGTGATCCAAAAAACGCCATCACAGATACAGAATGAAACACCCCGAGTTGGTGGCCCTCCATGTGGCATCCTCGAGGTCCCTTCCAATTCTATGATTCCATGACTTGGAAGGGACTCATAAGGGCCACTGAGTCTGATGCCCTTACCTTGCAGCTACGCCTACTTTCACTCAGCTCAACTCACTCCGGCAGAGATCCTATGATTAAGGAGCTAATCGCAGCACTGCTCCCCACTTCAGGGTCCATTCATTCTGTTACCTTCAGGGACAGTGTGAGGCGGTCACGGACGTAGTTCTCATCAGTTTTCAGCTTCTCTATCTCCTGCTCCAGCTCCAGCCGCTGTCTGTTAGCCTGCTGCAGGATTTGCTCGCGCTCTTTCCGCAGCTCATTCTTCAGAGCGCCGATTCGTTCCTTGTACTCCTCATCCAGCTTCCTATTAAGGGATCAAAGGTAAGAAAAGCTCAGGAAAAGCAGCAGGCAAATACTGCTGTGAGTTAAGCTGGGCGGTAATCGGCGCTGCTCCTATCAGTGCCTGCACCAGGAGGGACT
Source organism: Centrocercus urophasianus (assembly GCF_019232065.1). Classification (NCBI taxonomy): domain Eukaryota; kingdom Metazoa; phylum Chordata; class Aves; order Galliformes; family Phasianidae; genus Centrocercus; species Centrocercus urophasianus. The sequence continues at coordinate 51,083,584 of NW_024884586.1, forward strand.
GCTGCCTGGAGAAGCATGGATTAACTGCACGGCTCAGAGACATTTTAGATGTGCAGCCTACAGCCTGGCCAGGATTTTGGGATTCAGGCTGCTGTTTCTGCAGCCAGAGATGTCAATATTTGAAGTTTGACATCCACATGCACCTCATAATGGGGAAGGTGAGTGGTGTGCACAGACACCGGGGTGGGAAGCAGAGAGATGGAATGGGGCTGGCACCACCTGAGACCCATGGATGAGTCTGGCAGGTGGGGAAGGAACAGCACAGGACTGCTTCAGCTTGGCCAGCCACAGGACAATCTCAGGCTGCATTTCAGCCAAACCTCAGGTGCTCACTCCTGCCCCAGGCTCCAGCCCCAGGCACTTACAGTGCTACCCTGCAGCAATGCTCAGGATAAGCAGGAGCTGCTGTCACCCATGGGGTGACCCAACACCATACCTGAGGTTGTACTCGTTGCGGCGCTCTATTGCTGCATGGTGGTCATCAACTTCAGAAGCCATCAGAGATTTCAGTTTTTCAGCTTTTTCCAAATCCGAGCGCAGCTTCTCCTTCTCTCTGGCCACTTGGTCAACTCGCTCCCTAGGGCAAAGGAAATGGGAACACTTGGGCCTGCCCCATCTTGCAGCCATAGGGGAGACGTGGGGAGCTGAGAGGCACAAGTTACACAAGCCAGTGGGTAACACCTGCAGGTTTAAAGACCAGCTGCTGCATGGATGCGTGGATCTGTGGTGGATGCACAGGTTGATGGATAACCAAGGACAGTATTTCAAGATAGGCAGCAGAAAACTCAACACTGCTTAGAGCTGCAGCTTATATGCATGGCATACAGATGGACAGGGGAACAAACCAAAGGGAAAAGCAGAACCAGCGATCCCAATGACTTACAGCAAGTGTCTGATCTCTGTCTTGAAGCTGGCCAGGGCTGCCTGGTGGATGCTGTTCTTGGTTATTAGAAGCTCATTTTCTAGTGCCAGTGTCAGCTCGGTCAGGTTCACCTTCCCATCCAAGCCGAAATCCAAAGCCTGTGAAACAATCCAGTGTTAGAACAGAATGTGCTTTCTTGTGCACTTGGACACAGACTGACAGAACGAACTGAACAGGCTCAGATGAGATCTGTGCTTGCTGTGAATGGCTTTGGGTACTACAAGAGACACCTCTGGCATCTTCCTACACTGAAGTGCTGCTGCCAGCTGCAGCGATGGAAAACACCACGATGATGCTGCAAGACCAGCTGGAAATGAAGGTCCTGCTTGACTAAAGTATCAACTCTCTGGTGGGCCTAATTGCAGTGCCCTTTTAAAATATTCAAAGGCTGCAAAAAAGGGGTTGAAAGCATTCCCAGTAAAAGAATGAGTGTGTGCAACAGAGGCAATACAGAAGAGGTCTTTCCCTGTGAGGTCTCCACCTCTATCAGAAAGTTACTGTGATAAGTGCTTGGGATTTCCCTCAGCACAAAGCAGGACAGATGGAATACTCTGCACACACACTGCAAAACACAGCAAGCCAGGAAGAAAGCAACAGGCAGGAGGTAAGCTAAAGGCTTACCATACAAGTCTGGCTCACATAGCACTGTTAGAGAGCTGAATTGCATGCATGCAAACTCCAGCTGGGTTTTATTTGCTAGAGAGCAATGACAGAGCTTTGGATAAAGTGTTTACGGCAGCCTGGATGTGCAAAATCCACACAGACTGGAAATGCTAAGAGAAAACTGTTGTTACCATTGCCAGCAACTCAGAGATGCTCTAGGAACGAGCACGTGTGAGTGTTTGACCCCATGCACAGCTTCTAGCAGGGTTGGAAGGGAAGGGATTGACTTCAGGCACCTGATTCACAATACACAGAGCAAATGGGTAATAAAGCACTAGCTTGTAATGAAGGACTCAGCAGGTTTCAAATGCTGCTCTTGGTTCCTGCATAAGCCTTAATCCAGGCCATGTGAGCACTAACAGGTTTGCAGGTGCCATACTCAGCAATGTAAAGGCAGATTGCTTTCTACAAACACAGCTGACCTCTCTGAGCTAAGCTGGAAGCCCTATTACACCCATCATTAACTTTTGGCTCTCAGATACACACCATTTCAACAATGGATGTCACTGGGGATATCCCTGAACAGTTCTGCCCAGACTGACTTTTAGCAAGGAAGAGCCCAGCTACAACCCAAAACCCCACAGAGAAGAGCCAGCAGGGCTGAGGCAGGCCTGCCATTACCTTCAGGACGTCCTGGCTGTTCTCCACGCCCTCCTGGTGCCAGCAGTCCAAGATGCCCTCCACACAGCCATAACCCATGCCATCATCCAGGCCGGAGAAGAGGCAGAACCCAACGGTGCTGGGCATGGCGGCGGGGCCCGCAGTGCGGCGGCCGCTCTCGTCAAAGGACTGGAGGAAAAGGGGAGAGCTGTGGGGGGTACAGGCAGATCCAGCCCCCTGCACACCCATCTGGGAAGGGCTGACGTGGGTCACGTTGCTGGCGGGGATCTAGAGATTAAGGATTAATGCTGCTGTTCCTCACTGCCACGCCAACGCCCAGCAGTGACCTGATGGGAACGCAGCACAACCCAGCGCAGTGGGCTTAAAGCGAGTTGGAGAGCAGCCCAAGTTGGGAGGGAGCAGCTCTTGGAAAAGGGGAGAGAACAGCAGGACAAGGGGAAATGGTTTGGAGTTGAGGGAGGGCAGATGGAGGTTGGATGTCAGGGGGAAGTTGTGTGCTGTGAGAGTGGTGAGGTGCTGGAACAGCTGCCCAGAGAGGCTGTGATGCCCCGTCCATCCGTGGAGGTGTTCAAGGCCAGGTTGGATGGGGCCCTGGGCAGCCTGGGCTGCTGTGAAATG
>NW_024884586.1:51086417-51111474 GCF_019232065.1 Centrocercus urophasianus
CTTCCAACCTGGGCCATTCTGTGTGATTCTATTCCCTAGATCTCTACAAAAAAAGGAAGAGTAAAGCAAACAGACCACAGGAATACATCAGCCCACTGCTGGGACAGCCATCTCACAGAGCTATGCGCTGCCCAGCAAAGCAATAGCAGCTCAAAACCAAGCTTTAGAAAGGAAACCATTTCAAATCATGGCATTTTAAGATGTGGAAAAACATTTTTTTCCCCTCTCTTTAATAAAACCGAATCTTTAATAGACCCCGCTTGGAGAACAGAAACAGCCCGCAGTTGCTTTTGACTTTGCAAAGACATATCTAAGGATATTTGAACCAATGTTTTCTTCCTAGATAGAAAATTCCTCGGATTAAGGAGGTATGCTTGGAATCTGGGTAATACTTCATTGCTTAAGCAACCCCCAACTCCACTCACCTCCCCATCGATGTGTTGGAGCCCGAACTGCTCACAGATGGAGATGAGCTTCTTGCGGTTCAAGTGGCCATCCCTGGAGATGCCGAGGTGCTCACAGACCTCTTGCAGCTTCTCCTCCACCCATTCTGGTGTGGGCAGTGATGTGCCTTGGGAGGCATTCAGGTCGTCTGGGTTCCAGAAGCGCAGCTGCCCTGAAATGAGAGAAAATCACCCCAGTGTATGGGAATGATCCATTAATTGCAGTGACTGCTGACAGGACATTAATGGTGTTTGCACACCATGAGGAGCTTTGTAGACCCCAATGCACACTTGGCACGTTGAGGTATCACTACCAGCAGCAGTGTGGCTGTCAGACTCTTCTAGAAGCAGACTTCATGTGGCATTTAACTTCCACCACAAGCAAGGAATCCACATGTCCAAGCACGGGGCAAGCTGGGACCTCCAGGATGGAGGTGGGCTGGCAGCCCTGCTGCCCAAACCCCTGATGGAGAAGTGGTTCCTCCTCTCTAAAGAACCACAGGATTTACAGAGAAGACCTTGAATAGAGCCCCCGGAGACAAACCAGCCAAAGCATGCCCAGCTGCAAGGCCACCTCCTCATGCCTGCTGAGAAAGTGGGGCAAAACTTTGGTCCTGGTGGATGGGGCGAGGGTCAGCCAGCAGCTATCATGGGAGAGGTGTCAGAGAAACGAGGAATTGCATGGCTTAGCCATAAGAACATCCTCACGTGCCATGGGCTTTGCTAAGAAGAGCACAGCAGCTCACGCCAGCTCTCTGTTATGGGGTCCACCCCGAGCATCCCAACCCAAAGCACACCCTGGGATCACCCAGCTGTGCAAACGGGGAACTGAGGGCTGGCCCGTGGTGACATCTAGCGACCACCCTGCTCCACTACAAGGACAGGATGTGTCCCAGGGACTGCTGTGGGGACAAGGAGGAGCACCAGCAACAGGAGAAGTTGCGTGCAGAGATGCTGAGACATCAGGCAGCGCCCTCAAGGAGATGTGCGTTCATCACCATTCCCAGTTTGGGGCTCGCTCCCATTTCAAGCAAGGAAAGACCCGTGTGTGTGCCCAAAATTGGGCCAGGAGCTCAGCACAGCCCAGCAGCACAGCGCTGAGACCACCCTCAGGCTCCTGTGATGGTTCTCCTTTCAGCTTTGAAGCAGAACCACATCCATCTGTTTGCCCTTACCTTCTGCCTCGTACTCCTCGCTGTCCTGAGTCTTCCAGCACTGGGGAGAAGACAAAAAGGGACCTTGAGCTGTTATGACTGCAAGACACGACACGTATGAAAGACTCCATGATCAGCATCAAACAAGCTGCAGGCTGCCAGGCTTTCATCTCCCTGCTCCCAGCAGGCAGCCCTCAGCTGTTTGATGCTGCTGCTCCTGGCACACACCGTGCTGCTGGGGGACACACCACAGCCGTGTTAGGAGCTGCCAAAGCCCTGCAGACGGCCCAGGAGAGGTATGCTGGCAGATAGCAGCGTGGCCCAGCAGCTCGATGGGGAGGGAATGAGAGATTTGCTGGTTTTTGAACTCTCCACGTTGCCTTCTTAGCAATATTGATGGATGAGACAATGGGGATGCAGCAAAGACTGCGCTGTGCATAGGAATCATCTGAATTTGCATCACCCATTCCTTGCAGCACCTGATTTCCTGCTGCACACTGAGTCCTGCAGCCCACATGGATCCCACACACAGACAGCTGGCTTGCCAGAGCACAGGCAGAGCCCACCTAGAGCCTCGAACATCCCCCCCATGGACAGCCCTATGGCACACACTCTCAGGGTGGTTTCACATCACCTCGCACCAGCTGCAGAGTCCGAGCATCCCAGGCAACCACAGCAAGTAATTAAGCCGCAACGATCTCACATGAGCACCACAGGGACATCTGCTCCCAGAGCTCACACAGTGTGGAAGATGGGGATTTCACTGCTTTGTGCATCCCATCTTGCAAGCAGGGACGCATCTGCCTGCAAAGCATAGGGCCAGCAGCCTGAGCTTGGCCCAACCTGAGCATCCTGCCTCCTCTGCCTCCCTTGTACCAGATGAGGGTCTTTGCTAGCACGCAATGCTCAGCAATTTAATCTCCCAGTCCAGCAACAGCATCAGCAGATGTTACTCCTGCATTACAAGCGTGTCCTTGCGCGTGCACGGGACCGACAGACTTAAAGTCAAAGTCACTCAGGACATAAAGAGGCTCTAAATCATCCTACAGAAGTTCAACACGCCTCATTCAGATTACAGCTAAAAGCCATTAATCTACAGCGTTGCCGTGGAAACTGGATTAGGTCACTGTACTTTTTTAGCCCTGCTGCCGGATGAAGGAACGGCCGCCGCCAGCAGCCCCACACGGCCCTTTGCTGTGGGGCCAGGGCAGGAGGCTGGGGGATCCCAGAGAGGGGGAGATCAGCCTTTGTGCCCCTGTAAGGCTGCAGGCAGAGATGGGTTGGCACAAGCAGGGCTGGAGCTCAGCTGGGTATTCGGGACAAAGCCAGGGACGTAAATAACACCACACTGGAAAGCTGTGGATTTTGGCCTCAAGCAGAGCTGTCTGGCTACAGCCACGACTGAGGCATTGGGGTGGGCAGATCCCTGTTTTGCTCAACAGATGATGGATGCAGTCAGTGGGGAAGTGTTTGGATCTGGACTGGGGGGGTTCTTGGAGGTCTTCATGGAATCATAGAATTGCTCAAATGGGAAAAAACTGGGAAAGACCTTAAAGATCATCGAGTCCAACCTCATCCTAACCGTCCTGCCCCAACTCTAACAGCCCCCTGCTAAATCATGGCCCTGAGCACCACATCCAAATGGTTTTTAAGCACGTCCAGGGATGGTGACTCAACCACCTCCCTGGGCAGCCCACTGCAGTGCTTCACAACCCTTCCTGCAAAGAAGTTTGTCCTGATATCCAACCTAAACCTCTCCTGGTACAACCTGAGGCCTTGGTCTTTTCCCCAATCTGAATGATTTCACGCGTCAGGGAAGCCAGAAAAGAAGAGCCTGGTGCTCATCTTCAGAAGGGACACAGAGGGGCAGCGATGCCATTAAAGATCAGTGCATTCCCCATCACCTCTGGGAGCTGCTGCCACGTCTGGGGGCCTTTTGTTTGATGGGGAAGCTTAGGGTGGGCACAGCAGGAGGACAAAAGGGGCCGGCGTGCCCCACTGTCCCACACAGCATTGTTCCCAGCCCTGCAGCTGGATGTGGGTCACACACATCAGCGGCTGCGTGCAGGACTGGGATCCCAGGAATGCATTATCCCAGCGGCGCGTGCTCGGCTGCCCGAGGAGCAGATGGCCACAGCTTTCAATGCTCCCATCCTGCAGCTCGGGGCCCGGCGAGCATCTGCAGCCTGTGCCGTTTGCTCGCGGTGGCCTCTCCCCATAATAACTTAGCAACCTCTCCCACCCTGCCATCTGCTTCTGTGAGACAGACCTTTGTTCTCCCCCAGAATATATGGCTAATTAAAATGATGATCAGGAGCACACACTGAGCGCAAGGTGATCCCCCGTGCCTGTCCTGACAGCCCCTATTTCATCCTCCTGCGTCTGCCCGGGGATGAGCTCAGAGCCCAGCAGGCTCTGCAAGGACTGCTAGAAGGCAGCACAACCCCACAGTCCAACCCTATGGTTACCCTCAGCTGCAAAGCAGAGCATCAACAATTGTTGGGGATCTTTGGGGAGAGCGAGCACGACACTGAGCTGCCGTTTGCAGATCCTGATTTGTACAGGATAAGGCTCTGGTACAGCCCTGTGGTTTGGGACAAGGCAGCCCTCATCTCCTCTCCCATAACGAATCCACACCAGACAGCCCTCTCCCTGCAGAGGGGAACAAACAGATGTCTGGGGAACAGATGGGGCAGGCACTGCTGCCACATCCCAGTCCCATCCCTTGGGTTTCTATGAGCTTCTGCCTCCTGCAATGAAGGAGGGACCTTTCCCAGAGCAGAGCCCAGCAGCTGGGAAGGAGATGACAGATGCCTGGTGCTGAGGTCTGGAAATCAGCACAGCCTGGGAATGAGGCACATTTGACCACATACCTGGGGATACGATGCTGGGAACCCCACAGCCACTGAACCCCAACCTTGCACCATCACACCGGGCAAAAAGGAAACTAAAACAAGGCCAGCATTCCCCAGGCATACTTGGCCAGCTCTATGCCACTATGGCCTGAAAGCCCAACAGAATCTGTCACTCGCCCCAAGACTTTAGGATCATAGAACCATTCAGGTTGGAAAAGACCTCTGAGATCCCCAACCCCAACCACCCCACCATGCCCACAACCCTCAGTGCCACATCACCACCACTCTAGAACACTCCCAAGGATGGTGTCCCCACCGCTCCTGGGCAGCTGTGCCACTGCAGCACCGCTCTCCTGAGAAGCAATCTCAGGTGACAACTGGGGCTGGAGATGAGCAGCTTCAACACTGCAAGCATTCATGCTGCATTTCCAGGGGCTTCCACGGTTGCACCTCCAACAGCACCGCATCCAAATGCTGCCAGAGCCACTCATTTCTCGTTACCCATTAGCACACAGCCTGGTGACAGTGCTGAATTCAGCTCTGATTGCTCCAGTGGTTCCCAGAAAGTCACCAGGGATGGATGTGGCAGAGAAGCCCCAGGCAGCTGATCCCCACAGACTGGCCCTCCTCAGCTCTGTCAACACGAAATGAGAGGCTGAGAGGGAAGGAAGCTGCTCAGACAGAGCCTGAGCCCTTCTAATTGGCACCGCTTGAGAGCAAGCGCCAATTAAGCCACACTGCCCCAGTTCTCAGGCTGGCAAAACACCCCAAGCTGGAGACAAACTCATGGAGCAGTCGGCAGCGAGTTCATACACACCGCAGGAAAGAAGTGCTGGGTGGGATGGGCCCCAAAATATTGGGGACTATTCAAGCACTGACAGCAGCCAGCACTTCAGCCCCAGGCTGCAAACAACCAATGACTGTGTATAACAGGAGAATCATCTTCTGGAGCCAAGAAAATAGCACCGATAAAGATGAGAAGTAGGGATTTCACACATTTATCCTCTTTTTTGGCTCAAGGTGCAAGGGAATTATCACTCCATCCATCCAAAGGAGCGCAATGGGAGGCAGCACCAGGAGTCTGTGCTCCCTGTTGGCAGTTGGGTACCAATTTAGTTAATTGGCTGACCTTGTTAATGGGCTAGCCCTCTACACCTACTCAACAGCTGAAACAGAGGAATAAAATTAGAGTGGCCTCTATCGAGGGCATCACTTCCCTGGAGGGGGTGGGTGGATTCACACTGATTTCCAGGTCAGGGCAGCACTGGGAGATGGAAGAGCATCCCCACAGCTTTGTGAAGATCTGCTTCACAGAATTAGCAATTAGGAAAAAAAAACTTCTCCGAAAGAGCAGGCAGGCACTGGCACAGCTACCCAGCTGTGGTGGGGTCACCGTCCCTGGTGGTGTCCAAGAAACACAGAGGTGGGGCACTGATCAGTAGACATGGTGGAGTGAGGATCTATCTTGGAGGTCATTTCCAGCCTCAATAATTCTATGGAACGTTCTCCCTTTCTCTTGCAGGGAGGAGCATGCTTGTGTGCGGGGCAGCTGCAGAGCCCAGAAAGAGCAAAGTGACGCCAGGAAGGGGAGGGGAAAGCAGCTGCATTTCTCCCTCCTACTGGAAAACTCCTACCACGCACCGAGCGCTGAATTGACAATGGCTGGCAGGCCTGCAGCAGGCTGGAAGGGACCCAGCTCCAAGGAAATGCTGCTGGGGCAGCCCGCTGCCAAGCTGGGAGGAGAGATGTGGGTTAGATACAAGGGGAAATCCTTCACCCAGACAGCAGTGAGGGCAGCAGTGGCTGCCCCATCCCTAGAGGTGCCCAAGGCCACGGATGGGTCCTGGGCAGCCTGAGCTGTGTCCCTTCCCACTTCCCACCCAGCCATGCTGTGGTTCATGGCCACGGCTGGCTTTCCACAGGTGAGTTGATGGATGAGGATGCTCCTTCTGCTGGCATACCCCCAAGCCCACTTCAGCCCAGCCACACAGCGTGGCTCACAGCCCGCACTGAATTGCTGGCCAGGACGTGGGTAGCACACACCACCGTGCCCCACAGCCACCCTGCTCACCTCCTCACGGCCGCTGGTTGTGATGTGTGGAGGCTGCACTTCCTCTCCCAGCGGCTCGAGGACGGTGACCTCAGCAAAGTCCTCCACGGACTGCTGGAACTCCGGCAGCGACCGGCGGCCGTAGCGCTTGTTGCCTTTGATGTATTTGGGCTGCGCTTCTGGGGAGCAATCTGCAAAGGTGGAGAGCAAAGGGAGTTGGTGACAGGTTAGAGTTGCTCCTACTGATGGAACAGCCACTGTTGCAGAGATCAGCGGGCTCTCTGCCTTTCTCACCCTTCTGTTTGCAGAATCATTCCGGTTGGGAAGATCCCCATGCCCGCTCCACCCCACCACATCCCCCAATGCCACATCTCCACGGCTCACAGGCTGTTCTGGACCCCCAGCACTCCCTGCCCAGTTAAGGTGCTGGGGAAACCCATCCCCACTGCCACCTCTGCCTCAGATCAGGACATTAATTAGGCCTTTCCTCCTTGCGCTAATCTTCATTAGCAGCAATGGGCAAGTTTAACAAGGGATAGCAACCCACTCGGGCAGCAACAGAGACCCACAATGCCTGGACACATGAGTGACCTCCACTGCTTTCCTTTCAATCACTACTGGATTAAAAGTGTGAAAACAGCCAAAGGAGTGGAAAAAAACCGAGCAAATATGGAGGCAAACATGCCCCAAGTGGCCCAAAAGAAGCAGCTGATGCAGCGCAGGTCCCGACCCACGCACACTGCCAGCTGCAGCATCCAAATAACCCTCTGGAGCTGCCATCTAATTACAGGGGGCTTCATGGCCCCACTCACATTCCCCATCTCATCTTCCCCCAGCAACCTCCTGCCTCCAGGGACTGAATTATCCTCCAGCGCTTGCGGTCAGGGATCAAAACAAAACAAAAATAAATAAACAAGCACATTTTGGGGCTATTTTCAGTGCAAGTCATTGGACGGCTGGAGCAGGGGGCAAATTAACCAGAGGACCAAATTAACCAGGGATTCAATTAGGGGAAAAAGGCTCTCCACCACACTTTGTTTGCTAACCTCACCATCAAACCCCCCCAGGACTTCTCTCAGCTTTGTTTCCTGCTACTTGCAGCACACGGCGGCTGCTGAAAATTTTATTTGCACAGAGCTCTGCTGCAAAACAAATGCAAGAGTGCTGTGCTAACAAGGAGCAGGGAAGCTGTTCCGTCGCTGGGATGCAGCCAGCGGGTCTCCAAACCCCCCTGCCTAACTGCCTCCTTGGATAATATTCTTTCAGATACGGGGAGAAGGCTTCAAGCTTGTTAGAGGAAAAAATATTCCACGACTTAGCTATGCAATGAATTATAAAATACACAGGGCTAGGAGGCCTTTGATTCCTCCCGCCTCGCGCTCCATCCATCCATATTGCAGCTCTAGGGAACAAACCCGGCGCCCGTGTTTGAACAAGGCCATCCTAACGAGATTTGCTGCAGCTGGGACTCGCACATGAAAGTTGCGTGATGAAGTGTGCCGACAGAAAAACCACAACGAGGCAGGCTGATGAGGGGAGAGCCCGAGAACAAAAGCAAACCTTATCGCTCCCATTAAAGCCTGCCCGACGGTGAACAATCTCCACCGAGCAGCTCGCTCTGAAATGCTAAATAGCCGTGGCTGCCCCGTGCACCCGTTGGTTTCCTCCATGCAAAACAAGAAAAAAAGGCTTTGGGGGCTTTGTTTTGTTTGTGATAAATACATTTCCTTCGCTGAGATGGAGGCGCAGCTCAGTGCAGTCTGTCTGTGGGAAGACGGAGGGGAAAAGGAGCAATTAGGTGATAATGAAGCTATCGCTTGATTTTTCTTCTGTGCTTCCTGATGCTGAGACAAATCACGTCTTGGCCACGTCAAACCATGTCTTGGCTGCGTTTAACCATGGCTGCAGTGAGTACCAAACCCAGACATGCATGGAGACCCAGGTGCCTTCATGCCGGGTCGCTTTGCAAGCCTTTCAACAGCAGAATGGAGATGATTCTTTTTGTTGTTTCTTTGTTTTTGAAGCATTTGGAGGCCAGCAGCTGATTTACCTCTCCCCACTTTGCCTATGGTCCCTTTCATCTGAGCACCGCGTGCTCATTTTTCCTTCTCCTTTGAGGAGTTCTAAGGCCTGGGAATGTCTCCAGGAGGGATGGGTGACCTCCACAGCCTGAGATGGGAGCAGAAAGTTGGCTTACACTCCGCAGCACTCCAACACCTGAGCCCACCAAACACAGGCAGCCCATCCCTGAATCATAGAACCAAGAATGGGTCAGGTTGGCAAAGAGTACTGAGACCAACAAGTCCAACCTCTATCCCACCCTCACCATACCCACTCATAGAATCAATAACGTTGGGAAAAACCACTAAGGCCAACCACCAACCCATCACCTATGCCCACCAAGCCGTGTCCCTCACTAACCATCACCAAATTCTGTTTGTAGACCCACTGCTCTTCTCTTAATGCTGGTTTACAGAAGCAACCCATGCTTCCCAAGCACAAAGAGCTGCGCTCAGCTCCCCATTCCCAGCCAAAACTGGTGAGGAAGGATTGCTAAGGGCTTCTGGATCCACGCCTGCTCCAAAGGTACATAGGGAAACAGGATGGGGATGCCAAAAAAAGTCAGTGCTTCAGATGCACACAGGACAGACCTGTGCTATTAACCCTAAACTCACAACCATGGAGGGCTGCTCCTGTGCCCCACAGGGCAGATGGGAGAGGGATGCTCAGCACAGCCCTTATCAGCCACACACCAACAAGCCACTGGGAGAGGTGGAAAGGAAACAAGAAGTAGATAAAAAAAAAAAAAGGACAAATACTCCCTGCTTCCTATAGCCCTCAGCAAGCCATAGGCTCTGTAAAACACAGACATCACAGCCTGTCTAATTAAACACTAGGGGTTTTCTTACCTGGCCTCCCTGAGTGCCCTGAAGGCTGCGAGAGCTCACAAGCCAGCACCTGAGCTCCCTGCCCTGTGACACAGCCACCCAAAACCCTCCTAAAGAAATCAGTCCAGCTGCAGCTCCCAAGAACGCCCCCATTTCAGCGCTGCAGACAGAAGGCATCCATTCTGCAGCTCCCCTCCCACCAACCTCCCCTCCCTGGGGTTACACGTCGCCACGGTTGGAGATTTCCACTTGATTCTCTGCCTTTCTGCATGAGATAAATCGTTTCCCAGCCCGCTCTGCCCCCAGAGCTGGGGATTCATCCTGCCCTCCTCGCACAGCACAGGGAGCTCTCCTGGATGCAGCACCACGAAGCTGTGCACAAAAGAGTTGGGTTACATTTGAGGAGGAGGAGGAAGGCAGTCGCCCTGAAATCTGGAGGCAAACAGAGGCAAAATTAATTTCTTTGCCTCTGAAGATTTGGAAGGCAGGAATCCTCCTGGCCACAGCAGACAGCAAATCGTATTACAGACGGGATTGGCTAAATCCTAATCCCTGAGGATACCAGGTATTGTCTGAACAACTCCTTGTCCCTGCTTCAAGCTTTGGGCTCTGCAACCAAGGCAGAGAGGACACAGCCAGGGACACACAGGGACACACAGCCAGAAAATTCAAGTGCCTGTACCCAAATCACCTCCATCCCAATGCCTTTATGCCCCACGTGAGTCAGCCTGCAGACCACTGCAAACCTACAAGCAACCCTTCCCTACCATGCATGATTCCTGCAAGTCATCCAGCCCAGCTCCCTGCTGGGAAGGCAATGCTGTTGTCCCCACGGGAAGAACGAGCAAGTGTCCCTCGTAACCTGGGTGACATCACGATGCTCTCTAATTTGTCCTGCATGCTTCCATAATCCCATGCCCCACCCAGGTAATCCCTCCTACCCAGGCTGCTAATGCACAGATCTGACTTCTTTTTAAATAACAATTGATTTTTTTTTTTTTTTTTTTTTTGCTTTTTTTATTTCCTCCCTTTCAATCCCTTCTATTATCCCTGGACAACCTGTGCACAGCAGGCACTCAGCTGGCACAGAGCATCGTTGTTCCGATAGCAGCAGGGTCCCCCCCCCCAGAGCCCATCCCTGCACCCGTCTCCCCACGGCTCACATTCATGCTTGTCACTCACTGAAGACCCATTCTGAAAGCATTCTGCTTTTCCCACACCCACTGCCCCCAAGCCACGTCACTTCCAAGCAGCTGGGTCCCCATCTCCAGCATCCCCAAGGGGGACAGTATCACAGAATGGCCTAGGTTGCAAAGGACCACAATATTCATCTAGTTTCAACTCCCTGCTACGCTCACGGTTGCCAGACCAGGCTGCCCAGAGCCACATCCAGCCTGGAACAGCAGCTGGCAGGGAGCTCTGCTCTTGGTGCAGCAGAGCCTGCAGCCCTCATGTCTCATCCTCTTGCCAATGTGCCCTTCAGAGAGGGAACTGAGCTTTGCCAAGGAAAAATACTACTAAATCAGACCAGCATCTCTCCCTCCTGTTCTTCCTCTCCAAAAATAGGGAAGCCCTACCGATCTCTTCTGCAGGAGCTGCTTTAGCATCACACAGCCATCCTGGTTCCCTTTCCCCAGCCTGTGGGCAGGCCATGGCCCCCCAGCACCAATGCTGCCACTTCCTCACAGCACGGCAAGCAAGCCTTAAAGCTCAGCCTTCCCCAATTACATTTTCATTTCAATCACACGCTGCAGAGCTCTAACTCAGTCTTTCCCCAGCCTGGGGCTGGCTGCAGCACCGGCATTCTGCGCTCGCTGACAGTTTGACACCAACAGCACAGAGCAGCTTGTTCTCCCAATCTCAGGTTTGATCTAAATTAAAAGAAGCAAAGACTTCAGCGTTAACCAACCTGTCACATCGCATTAAAAACAAATGCCTGCAGGGCCCACCTGTGCTGTGCTCCTTACCTGCAGCACAAGCCCTTTGATTACCACCACGCTGACACATGTCCCCAAGGTGGGCTCCTCTTGGGGGCTGCCTTTGTCATTTTTGCATTAACAACCCCAAATTTAGCCATTTCTGGAAGACTTTCTTTTAATATGTCTCCATTTAAACAAAGCCAGCGCTCCTCAGCTCCTCATTGCCCAGTAGATGTGTGACACTGGGCTCGTTCTGGTCAGCAGGGCTGCCTCCCAGTTGCTCTGCATTGAGCTGGGAGGGATCGCAGCCAAGCCAACCCCCCCAAGGCCCCAACAAATCTCCCTCCAGCCTCACTAAGGGATGCCTGGTGTGAGAGCTGTCAGCACCCATCACCCTTGAAGCATGGAGAGCTTCAGAAATGAGAGGGAAAAAAAAACCATCTCTCAAGTCCTACATTATTATTATTATTTTTTTTTATAGCTTCTGCAGGAGGGGAGCTGTCGTCTTGCTGACTGGCTGTGCTATGGATGTTAGATGTGCAGAGGTGACAGGACAGCAGACCTGGAGCCCTCTCACCCCCAGCCCAAGCTGTTTTCTCCTCCAGGGCTTTCATGCCCCACAGGCAGTGCTATGGATTTAGGATTGACACAGAGGGGTGCAGCAGCAAGCCTCAGCCCCCAGCTTGGGCTGGAGCTCAGCCCTGCTTCCCAGCACACCAGAGCTGTCACCTCATCTCCTGCCAGGGTCTAAAATACCCATATTTGAAAGGCGTGAGGAAAACAAAGCAAAGAAGAATAAAGGATGGTAGTCAGTACCCTCTGCTTCTTCCAGCCAGCCCCAACCTGGCTCATTCAGAGGGCTTGGAGAAGAGAAAACTCCAGGAAGACCTCATGGTGGCCTTCCAGTGCTTGAAGGGAGCAGATAAACAGGAGGGGGAACGGCTGTTTGTGAGGGTGGGTGGTGATGGGACAAGGGGAATGGTTTTAAAGTGAGACAGGGGAGGTTTGGGTTGGATATGAGGAGGGAGTTTTTCAGCCAGAGGGTGGTGAGGCACTGGCACAGGTTGCCCAAGGAGGCTTGAAGGTTCCTTCCAAACCAACCCATTCTAATCCTATCATTTCAGCACTGAAACAGTTGTTGTTCCAAGTGCTTCTGTGAGAACTACCCAAGAGCTATTTTAGGTAATTGGAGCACTTACCTGGTTCTTGGAAGTGCTCTTCATTTGACAGTGTTCTGGACAAGATGAGGATAAGTGCTTCCTTGAACTGATCAAAGTGGACCTGTGGATAGAAAAATGAGATGAATGGGTGCAGATAATTGAGTAGTGGTCTGACAACCCATCAGCAATGCAAACATTCAGTGTTAGCACAGGACAACCCAAAGCCACGACTTGAATGCATTTGTAGCCTTTTCCCATCAAGCAGACAGCTGAAATAATCATAGAATCCTTGAGGGTAGAAGAGACCACTACAGTCATCTTAGTTTGTCCATAGCAACCAGAGGACCATGGGGAGCATCCCAAGTTGGAAGGGACCCACAAGGATCATCACAGGGAAGTTGGATCAGATGGCCTTTAAAGGTCCCTCCCAACTCAACCCATTCTGTGGTTCAGTTGCAGAGGAGCTGCAGTGTCCTTTGCAGTCACGCAGGGGAATCTGAGCAATCCCAGCCATGCACTGGCACCAGGTGATGCTGTCAGGGTGAGATGGAAGGCTGGGGACAGCTGGGCTCAGCAGTGAGGCAGAGCTGGCTGCCTGTTGGGGCTGGAGAAATCCTTGGAGAATTTTTAGCCTTCAACAAGGGACTTTATGCCTACAGAAACAGAGGATGCTATTGCTGGCAGTCAGGTGCTGTAGATGCAGTGCTGCCGGAGCTGCAGCCAGAGCAGATTTTAATGCTGTCAGGGAATGGATGAGCAGCAAAGCTCAAGTGTGAATCACAGAATCATTGGAAAAGACCTCTGAGATCCCCAGCCCACCCCACCATGCCCACATCCCTCAATGCCACACCTCCACCACTCTTGGACACCTCCATGGACAGTGACCCCACCACGCAGCCCCATGCCCATCACTGCTGCCTTCCTGAACACCTGGAGTAATTCAGAACCTCATCAAGGATGCCTTCTCTGAATACCAACTGCTGCCATTCGTTTCACAACACTAACATGTTTCACAAGGACAGTTTGCAGAGATAAGAGAATTTGCCCAATAAAAAAAAAGAACTTGATGTTTAGACTGAAGGAGCATGAATAAAAGATGAGAGTTGGAATAACATGTCCCCCTTCCCCCCAAGATCTGCTTGGAGACAGCAGGCAGAGCCACCCCTTGGTCAGGCACAGGGTCTGGCTGGGTACTGGAGGCAGCAGGGAAAAATTAATAGGAGTCACTGGGTGTCACTTGTGCAAATGGGATGAGCTGTGGAGCTGAACCAGGAGCAGGGGGGAGAAGGAGGGCAGGGCTGCAGCTGCACGTGGGCAGATGGCTGCAATTTGACCGTGACCACAACCAAAGACGCTCCTGGAAGATTAGGCTGCAAGGCTGGGTTTAGGAATCCTTCAGTGCTCCTGGATTTCAAATGCAAATGGGCAGCACAGACACAAGAGGCACACTCACAGGTGGCCCTTAATCACAGAATCATTAAGATTGGAAAAGACCTTAAGATCATCTAGTCCAACCACCCATCTACCACCAATACTGCCCACTAGCCATGTTCCTAAGCACTACATCTACGTATTTCTTGAGCACAGTGCTCCTGTAAAGCCAAGGGGCAGAGGGAGGTGGCACAGGGATGCACCAACAGCCCTGCAGAGAGCCCGAGTGCCTTTGGGGCAGCAGCACCTGGCTTCAGGATGGATGCACCATGAGAGCTAGGGGGTATTTCCCTTCCTGTTTGACCTGCTGGAGAACATCAAGCAAATCCCAGCAGCCAGCAAGCCAGGAAAAGCAGCGTCTGCTTTGCACCATGCATCTGACCTTGAGTGCTGGAGGGATGTACAAAGAACATGCCTAGAAAATTGCAGCTGCTAGAATTAGTGCTGTGCTCAAGCACAAGCCAGGCAGGGAAACCCACGGGACAGCAAAGCCACAAGCTCCAAAATAGCTCACACTACAGAAAGTGAGGCTTTGCCACTGCTCCCAGCAGCACCCTCCTCCAATGACATGCAGCAAGCACCAGTGACATCAGCACTGGACATAGCCCTCCCAAAGCAGCCTCAGCCACAAGCCAGCCCTGCCAAAGCCTGTACAAGCCAAAGGCAGAACGTCTGCAGCAGCAAAACACCAGGAGGGTGTTTAAAGTTTAATGCTCTTTTTGACACGCTTGGCTGAACACAGGGTATTTTGGGACCTGGAGCTGCAGGACTGGCCGTCTGTGCTGGGTGACAATGGCAGCATGTGTGTGCCCTGCTGGGACGGGGCTGGGGTCAGCACCACGTCCCACTGTCTGCATCAGGACTTGGGAAGGGCCATGTTGGGCTGAGAAGGGACGGCCACCAAGGAGCGCTCCAGGGAGATGCCCAACATTCCCCAACCCCACAGCTCCAGAAACGTGGAGATGTGGCCCTCATGGGGATGGGAGGGATGGGGAAACACGGGGGCCTCTTCCAACTTGAGTGATCCCACAGCTCACACCCCTGCCGCCACGCTATCCCTGCAGTGCTGCTTCATGTTAGCTGCTCACTGACACGACACGAGGGGCAAGCAGGCAGAGTGCCCAGGAATGCCAGGAATTGCTGCAAGCATCGAAGAATGGCCTGAGAAGAAGAACCAGGGACGGCCCAGCAGTGCTGTAAGGATTTGCACAGCCCCGCCGGACTGCAGCGATAATCCCCAGCAGCCTGCACAAAGCCAGCAGCAGCACGTGCACCTCCTTGGTGCTGGGATGTGGGGATGCTCCCCCCGGCCCCAAGCATTCAGCCCCAGCACAAAAGGCAGCACGTGGCCACGCCAACTCCCCGCCGCTCCGCAGACAAAACGTTCCCCAGAGCCTCCCCAAGAAATAAAGCCCAGGAACAAAGCAGCGTGGCCCACAGGCAGGTGCAGATCTCCCCAGCAGAACATAAAATAGAAACGACCCAAGCTTGTGGGAAGCCGGTAGGAGGGATGGGGTGAGCATGCCCCATACTTGGAGTGCTCTCAGCAGGGGCTTGACACCCTGATGCTTCCATCTACGAGGACACAGTCACAGCATAATGTCAATTTGCAAAGCGCAGAGCAGCTGGGGGATCTGTGAGCCAGCAGGATGCTGCAACCCCAAAGGAGGAAGGAGCCATTTCCTACCAACAGCTGCATGGGGACACCAGGAAATGCGGATGGAGGTGGTTCAGGTGGCCACCATGGAGTCTGATGGCAATCTCAACGTGGTGGCACGCACTCCCACCACAGCTGTTGTCCACAGCAGCTTAAGTCACCCATGGCAGTTGGCTGGAACTGAATGGGTTTCAAGGTCTCTTCCAACCCAACCATTCTGTGGTTCTTTGAAATCAGAAGCTCTAGCCCTGGCTTTAGGTCCCCATAACCTTCCAAGGACCCAAGGAAGTGATTAAGGCTGGAGACAGCACAAGCAACGCTGAGCATGAAGTGATGGCATCGGAGAATTTTGGTGGGGAGAAAAGCAGTGCAGTTGGCTCCATCTGGGGACAAACGTTACAGTTGGCAGTTTTCTCCTCTCCCATTATAGCTCACCTTCTGGAGGCTGTCTCACGCTCACCCTATCCTCACACAGTGGAGCAGCAGTGCAAACACATGGCTGGAGCCGGGCTGCTCACAGCCCAGTGACCAAAGCAAGAAACTCTGGCTGCCCTGCAGATGTCTGAGGCCACAGATGGGGCCATGAGCAGCCTGAGCTGCAGGGGGGCACCCAGCCCACAACAAGGATGGGGGTCTTTGAGGTCCCTTCCAACACAACCACTCCATAACTCCATGAAACACATCCCTATCATGCGCACAGCAAGGACCACATCCACACAGTAATACAACCCCAGCCTTACCCTGCCTAGGAGGTTGCCCTGGAGCAGGGTCTGCTGCAATGCCGGGGCCACCTCCTCCAGGTGCAGTACATGGCACAAATCAGTGAGCTCCTCCTGCCCCAGCGACCCCGTGCCCGTGCTGTCGAAGCTGTCAAAGAGCTCCTTGAGGCGGGCTTCATACTGGTCCTGCTCAGCTTCATCCATCCCATAGCCTGCCAGGCTCACCTGGGGGGAGAAACACAGAGGTAAGGATTCCCACGGCACAAGCACAAAGAAAACCCCAAGGGCTGATATGGAGGCAGCTTTGCTCCATACCATTTGCATCCATGTTTGCTTGCATTAAGCCACCCCAGTAGCCTCCTGGGTGAAGCCAGGAGCAACGCACTGCAAAGGCTCAGTGGGAAAACATAGTGAGGATCTGGGGATTTTGCACCTTGCTGGGTGATTTGCAGGTACATACGGCCACTATACTGAGGGCTACACCCCAAAAATCCACAGGGCTGCCATCATCCAGTCATGAGCTTCCCTCTGCACATGGACCTCACAGCACGTGGGAGCAGAGCGTGCACCCCAAAGCAGCACTTCTCCTGTTACTGGCATGTGCTCAGGGGACATATCCACACTGGGTCACTGCCCTGCCCATGTCACAGCGCTGGGCTGCAGGGACCTGAGGTCAAATCCTGCCTGGAGCAATTGGCACCGAGCACAGGACACTGTGAGGTGGCAGTGCTGGAATTTGGAACGTGGAGCATCCCAACCCCAGGGATTTACTTTGGGAGGGGGAGCGGGGAGTGAGATTTCCTGTCCAAGCTGAGGACTTGACTGGCATCCTTTGATTCTGGCTGCAGGGTTTCCCTCCTGGCTCAATAGGCCAGCAGCAGAACCAATGCCATAACACAACTGCAGGGTGATGCCAGCAACCCAGGCACAAGTTATAGGGCTGTATCTGAGATGCAACCCAATTCCACCCCCCCAACACCATCCCTTCCCACACAGTGGCCTCCAGGGATCCCAGGAATCTGGGAATCAGGAAACCCACAGGACAGACACAGCAGCCTGGTCCCCGACGCGCAGCAACAGCGCATCTGCATCCAACCTGGGGTGCAGAGGAGGAGTCAGCACCTGAAACCCCAAATGCCTGCCAGCAGAGGGAAGGCAGCAAACTGGTTCCTTGCTTCTCACCCACAGCAATTCCATTTCCCACCTGCACCCAGGGCTCTGCACACATTAGGCACCAGCACCACAGCCTGCATGGCAGCCCCAATGCTCACAGCACACCCGCAGTGCCTCCAGCCCCAGGATCTTCCCAGGCACTTCTGGGCCTCGAATCTTTGGGCTCAGCTACCACCTGCCCCCCCCAAACCATCCCTGATTCCACATCCACACCCCCAAAGCCACTTCCCCCAGCTGGGCAGAGCACAGAACTAAGTGCCACCTCCCAGTGCACACACAAGTATTGGGGTCGCTGAGCCCCCCCTCTGCTAAACCGACCCCAATGAACCCAGGGATGCTGGGCGAGGAGGGATGGAAGCCCATAAATCCAGCAAGGAATGAACCCACAATGCCACAGAGCAGCACAGCAGGGAGGGATGGCCAGAGCACGCCAGGCTGTGAGCACAGACAGACACAGGCATCCCCACACAGCCAAGGGGGGGATTTAAGGTTTCCCAGCCTACAAGTGAACAAAGGAAGGAATAAGGCACAGGACATCCCCCTCTTTCCTACCTGCAGGCAGCCAGCGCTGCGGCCCCACACGCATCCCGCACAACCTCCATCTTAGGCAGCTGCCGTGCAAGGTGACCCAAGATGCCTGAATTATTCAGCATTGCTTCAGGGAGAAGGATCCAACCCAGCCCCATGCCTTCCTCCTACCACCAGGCTGGGAGGCAGCAGCACAGCCATCCCAGTGCTGTGGGGATAATGGGGTCAGCTGAGCCCCAGCTGCTGGTCGGGGGCACGGAGGGGAAACCAGAGCACAAAGCCCGGCTGAGAGCACGCAGCCTCTCGTCTCAGCTCCAGATGGGGCAGCAGCTGAGGTGCTGGGAGTGGTAGGACTGGGGAGGGGGCAGCAGCTGGGCCGGGCCCCCCCTCCTTTCCCCTTTGAGAGGGGCTCAGCTCCAATGGGGGTCGCTTTGTTTGGGTTCGTTAAGTCCTCCAAAATGATAAACTTGGGTCGAGCGGGCAGCTTTAGAAGAACTGCACTTTATTGTTGTTATCATTGTTATTTCTACCGACCCTATGGCAAGCCTTTGGCAGGAAAGCACTTGGGATGGTGAGATAAGGAATTCCCCCAGCATTTCTCTCCTCCCTTTTGCACCCACCCCCTTCAACACAGAGGCTGACAAAGCCATTCCCAGCTCAATTTAACCCTAACAACACAGGCTAACGTGGTAATTCAGGACTTTGAGCCAATCCCAACCTCCAAGCTTTAGCCTACATGGCTGATCCATGGATGGCACACTGCAGCTGGCACAGCAGTTGCTTATCAAAGCAAAGAGCGGAAGGAAGGAGCTTCTCCCAGTGCTGTTCCAGTGCTGCTCTGCCTGCAGCCCTCAGGCTGCGTTGCTGATGGCATTTCTGTGCACCCAAACCAAGTCACTGCTGTGACCCAACCAAGCCCTGGCACCCAGCAGTGCACGGCCACTGGAGCTCCATCACATGGCCATGGCCAGAACATCAGCAGATGCAGAACACGGCCAATGTCACCTTGTGCTGAGCAAGGCCGGGACCCAGGCACAGCATTTTGTTCCAAGGTGCCACCGACACGAGGCCCTGGAGCTCCTCTGGAAGGTCAGCTGTCTCTTTGAGCTTTTTATCTCCTTCCCCTAATGAATCATCTCACACAGCACAGCTGGGACCGAGCTGACATCATTCCCTGCTTTCCCTGCTCAAACCACAGACCCTTATTTTGCCTCTTTTGGGGTGATTTCTCAGCTTAACCCACTTCAGGTGCCACCATCTCCTTGGTTGAACAATGCCCAAAAGCCAATGGGAAAAAAAAAAAAAAAGTCAATGAGAAAGAGAAAAAAAAACCACCAACAGAACCCAGAAGGACAACGCAGCACCCAACCATCAGCCCATGGCCACAGCACACCCACCTCTCCAAGGGTCACCCCAAAGCCAACCCTACAGCTGGCGTTTCCTCTGCCCCATTGAGCACTGCCATGATTTCCACAGCCCCTCAGTGCCACCTCTCTCCCCCAAAACACAGCCAACCCCTCCAGAGCTGGCAGAAAGAGGGGATGATGCTGTTAACCAGCCCGCAGATTAGCGGGCAAGCGATGACAAATAAAGAGCTATAAATTTATGTAAAGAGCTTCAAAGCAGCACGGAGGTTTGAATATTCACGGCACCTCGGGATTTGCATTGTAATGGGCCCTTTCAATAAGGAAAAACAATGCTCCCATCTGCTGGGGTTCTGCAAGCTGCCACGGGGCTGTGCCCCACAACTTGGGGAACCCCTGATGGGATGAAACCCAGAGCCAATGGTCATGGAGTTGGGGAATATTTAGAGTAGGATGGAACCCGTAAGGATTGTGGGGTCCAAGTGCTGGTTGCACACAGGACCACCCAAAATCCAAACCCTGTAACTATAGAATGACAGAACACCCCGAGTTGGAATGGATCCGTAAGGACATCGGGGCCAACTTCTGGCTCCACGCAGGGCCACCCAAAATCCAAACTCTAGGGATCATGGAATCACAGAACATCCCCAATTGGAAGGGACCCATGAGGACCAACACCCGACCGCTGCTCCCGAGCTGTGCACGGCACCGGGACGGAGCCCCGAGGACACGACGGGTGCTGAATCACGGTGCCACACACCGGCACCCCCACGGCGGACACACGGAAGATGCTCAAACGCCAACGCAGCATCCCAAAGCAACACACGCCAAAAAAAACCCCAAACCACCAAAGCCTTACCCCCAGCTCCTCGCTCCGGCTGACCCTAAGGGGCTCCGCTTTAGGGTCTCACCCCCAGCCCCACGCTCACCCACCAGCTGCCGTCTGGGGACTTCACCAATGACAAACGGAGCGATGTCACCATCCCAGCCCCCCGCCGGCAGCTCGCTACGTCCTTCAGCCCGCCCGGAACGACGCGGGCGGCCTCGGTGGGCGAAGCGAAGGAGCTCGGCTCCCCACCCCACCTCCCCCCGCTGCTCCCCGTGCTCACCCGGCGCCCTGCCGGTGTCTGCGGCGGAGCGCAGCGGAACGGAGCCGAACGGAACGGAGCGTGGCTACCGGAGGCGGTGCCCCGTTCAAATGCGGCCGCGTTTATTGGGCAGCGGCGCGGGGGCGGCCCCGGGGGGGCGGGCGGATGGACGGCGGTTCTTTGTGAGCCGGGGGAGGGTCGGCGCCGAGTGGCGGCGGCGGTTCGGAGCCCAACGCGGGGTCCGAGGTGCACCGTGCGGGTGGCGTCACCGAGGTGCCGTGTCCCGGCTTGGGGTTCCCGTGCCTCCTCTTGTTCTTTGCCCCGAGGTGGCATCACCGTGGGGCCGTGCTGGCTTGCACCCCAGCTTAGGGTCCTCGTGGTCCCCTCTGTCGCCGTGGGACGGCTTACCCTTGTCCCGAGTTGCCACACCAACTGGTGCCGTGTCACCCCAGTATCTCCAGCCCAGGAGTGCGTCGGCTCCCTGCCACCCAGGGTTGACCTTGTGCTGCGGGTCCCTCAGCGGTGACACAGCACCTATGGGCACCCCCAAAACGCAGCACCCTATTAAGGCTCTCATTGGAGCTGGAGCCCACCTCAGCCGCCAGCTGAGTGCAGCCTGCGGGTTCTCTGCTGGCTCGTATGGGGCTGAGCTCCCACTGCAACATGCTGCAGGCTTCTGTTTCGCTTCTCTCTGCAAAAACTCTCCGGGAATCCTCTGAGCTCTCTTTGAAGATGAACCTGAAGCTGGTCTCAATATATTTAGGAAAAAAAAGAGCTTCAAACCCACAAAATGCTGTGGGATGGCCAAGGGCCCAATGGCTGCAATGGGGACAGAGCCCCACTGCAGCACCAGGAGCAGCCCTGGTCTCCATGCAGTGTCATCACCTCCTGTCCCTGCAGTCCCCAGCGCGTGCTGCCTGCTGGGGTCACGGCCCCATGGCCCTGAGCGAGGCTAAAGGTGACAGCAATGGGGACAGGGGCTGTGTGGGACAGATGTTAGTGAGAGAGCTTTGTGCTGGGCTTTGGGGTCTGTTTTGTAACATTTGCCATTTTTCTCCGCAGCTTTCTTCTGCTCTGACACTTGCTGAGGGTTCTTCTATTTATCTATTTTTTTTTCTTTCCTTTCTCCCTCCCTTTCCCCATTTGCTGTTTCATCCCCGGTTCAAACCCCCCCCCCCCCCTCCTTTTTTTTTTCTTCACTGCGCTTTATGCGGAGCTGGAACCATCTGCTGCTTTGTTTTGTTGGAGCACGGCGAGTGCCAGGACCTTTATCCCCCGCACCCCTCCCCACCGTGCTGTGCTAATCCACAGCACTGCCCCAAAATCACCGCCGCCACCAAACAAAGCCTCTGCGCGGCTGCGTGTGTGCAGCTGGGTGGGCAGCAGGGATGGGCAGCATCCATGGCATCCCCACGGTCCCCACATCCTCACACTCCCATGTCCCACATCCCTGTGTCCACCTGACCCCATGTCCCCAATGTCCCCATGTCCGCATGGCCTCATGTCCCCACGCCTCTGTGTTACCATGCCACCATGTCTCTACTTCCCCAAGTCCCCAAATCCCCATGTTCTCATGTTTCTGTGTCCATACATCCCACATCCCGATGTTCACACATCCTCATATCCCCACTTTTCCACATCCCCACATGCCCACGTCCCTGTGTCCCTACGTCATCAAGTCCCCATATTCCTGTGTCCCCGTGTTTTCATGTCCCAACATCCCTATGTCACCATATTTCTACATCCCCATGTCCCCAAACCCCCACGTCCTCATGTTCCCGTGTGCCCATTTGTCCCCATTCCTACCTCCTCGCATCCCCATATCCCCCCTTTCCCACATCCACAATTCTTCATGTCCCTATGACCCCATATCCCCACATTCCCATGTCCCCACATCCCCATGTCCTCATGCCCCCATATCCCATATCCCACATCCCCGTCTCCCTGCCCACGTTTGACAGCAGTAGTGGATGCAAATTCCCCCCTTCCTTTTAGGGCTGGCTTCTGGCAGAGTCATCCCACCGTATTCCCCCCATCCCTGTAGGACGAAGCCGTCCTTGCACAGCCTTTAGCTCTGAGCACCCTCACAGCCGCAGCTCAGTGCTGTGCCTGCAATGTGAGCTCACAGGAAGGAAACTCAGCTCTCCGGCGCAATCACAAGTGACGCAGGCACAAGAACAGCAATCTGGGCAAAGCCAGGCCTGCCGAGCAGGAACGGGGCCGGGCCTTGTGCGTGTCTGCGCCAGCAACGTGCGGCCCCACTGCTGCTGGGCAGGAGACCCTATAAAACCCCCCTCCCGGCCCCAGTCGCACTGCGCTGTGCCTCTTTGCGTCCCACTCCCCTGCACAGCAGCTCGCTGTTCTGTTCTGGGGCTGATTTCTGCTGCAAGGGGAAAAACCCCACATCCGGTGCATTAAAGCAGCAAACCTACACAAACGGCAGCAAATGTGAGCAAGAGGGGCGTATAGCAACGGGGTAACAGCCGAGAGGAGCCCTATGGTCGGAGCGGAGAGAAGTCGGGGATGGAACAAGCCCAAACTTGGATGGATTTGTCTTTATTCTTGTACACAAACAATGGTGATAGCCGTCCGCCTGCAGCTCGGTGCTGCCATCCTACGTCCGACCCGGCGCATTCCTGGGCCTGCTGCTGCTCAGTCCCGGCTCCGTCTCTTGGCTCTTATCTATATTTTTTAAAAAGTTATTGTTTTTTATTTGGATGTATTATTTGTTATTATCGCTGTTATTATTTTGGTTCGGTTGGCTTTTTATCATTTTTATTTTATTCATTATTTATTCCTCCCCCCCCCCTCAATGCCCCACCGCTGCTCCGCGGCGCTGCACGTGGGAGTGTCCCACGGCGAGTGGGCGGGGCTATCGGGCAGGAGGCAGGCTGTGATTGGCGAGGCCTAGGAGAGAGGGCGTGGCTTAGCATCCGGGAGGCGTGGCCTAGAGGAGGAGCGACGCTGTGAGTGGCGGGTTGAGCCGGGAGGGGCGTGGCTTAGCGGCGGAGGCGCGGCCTAGCGGCGGGGCGGCAGTCGGACGGCGCGATGCGGCGGCGCGGCGGCGCGGAGGCTGCGGAACACGGGAACGGTGATGGCAGCGGGCGGGCGGCGGAGGGGAGAGCGGACCGACCCCGGCGGTGAGTAGGCGGCTCTGGTCCCCGGCCCTCAGCTCCGCCTCGGAGTTGCTGCCTGCCAGGCATCTCCGCCGTGCCATGTGGCGTAACCTTATATCCACGGGCGAGTGGCCACGTGTGCCCCTATGGCAGAGCCGCCCCGCTATGACCATGTGTCCCCGATCCCTGTGGCCTTGCGTTCCCTAGCCCTCACAGCCTCGTGCCCTGACCTCCACGATCACTTTTCCTTGGCCAAGCTCCATGTCATGGCCGTATCCCAGTGTCGCACAGTACCCTGACCCCATCCCGTGTCCTCAGGTCCCCCTGCCATACCGTGTCCCCGTGTCACCCCTCCGCACATCGTTTCCCTTTGCCGTGGCTGTGCCACCCCTCCGTGCTGCCCCCCGCCCTGGCCCTACCTGCCCCACCTGTGGGATGTTGTGCAAGCAGGGTGTGAGCCCTCGCCCCTGCACTCGGTGACGGGGTGCAGCACCCGGTAATTAGCCCTAACGATGGTGAGCCCCGTTGGTGCAGCACGCAGGGTTCTGCACCCTCCAGTGCCCATGGGCCGCATCAAACCGCCCTTTGCAGCCCTTCCCTGCAACACTGCCTGAGGCTCTGGTGCCAAATCCACCCTAGCACAACCCCGCAGTGCTGCTGAGATCTGCTTTGACGCACGCAGATACCTCTGCCCCAGATCCCTGCTGGTTGCCCCATCGCCATGCTCAGGGTGCTGTGATTCTGATAAGCTGCAGAGTTTGGCATTTCCAACCCTCCTGGGTGCTCGTTTCAAAACTGCTGCAGCTGTGGAGGGTGTGGATGTGTCCCCAGTGCTTTGGGATGAGATGAGGATTTGGGATGCTGTTGGAGCATCACCTGCGTGCTGATGGCATCCCTCATCTGCTCTTTGTGTTGTTTGCCTTCAGCACGGGTCTCCCCGGGCCATTTCCCAGCTCCTTCCTTGTCCCCAACTTTTGGACACTTCTGTCACCTCTGAGCTCTGGGTGTTGTCACAGCGTTGGTGGCTCACTTGGCATGTGCCCTGCCCTTCCTGCCCACTCGTGTCCCTGTGGGAGGCTGTGGGGGACCGGGCGGTGGCCTCCGGTGATGCTGAATCACAGCTCCGAGGGCTCTGCTCTCCAAAAACCAAAACTCTGGGGGAGCACAGCCATAAATCAGCAATGGAGAAAACGAACCCAGTGTGAGGCCCTGGTCTTGGGAGGACAAACCTGACGTCAGAGCCTTGTCTTGGGACAGACACTTGGGTCTAAAGGGGCCGTGCTGACTGTGCTGTGTCCCACAGGGGCTGGCTGGGCTGGTGCCCCCGACTGCGCACTGTCCTCCTGCAGCTGCTCCTCATGTACATCTCCGTGCCCTTCCTCGTCCGCCTCTTCCCTGTCATCCTCACCAAATTTGTCTTCCTAAACTTCAGTGAGTACCCCAGCACTGAGAGCTCGCCCTAAGCAGTAGCACGCAGGGGGGGTGGAGGTTTTTTGGGGGTGGAGGCTTGGG
>NW_024884586.1:51124852-51227265 GCF_019232065.1 Centrocercus urophasianus
CCTTGAGGTCCCTTCCAACCCGGGCCATTTTTCATTCTGTGATTCCATACATCCCAGCCTGGATGGCAGTGACCTTCCTGAAATCACTCCTGAATGTGCTCAGAAATAACCCACACTTATGAGCGTCCTTGGAGAGGAGAAGGGTTGGAAAATGGCACTTTGGGACAGCAGCTGAGCCCTTGGATCTGGGAGCTGTGCACAGCCCATCTAAGAGCCAGCACTGTGTCATTTCAGACCCGATCACAACGATTCCACGATTCTATTCACAGCCAATGCCCAACCCTGAGGATGAGGATGCTGCAGGGGCTGCGGTGGTGCAGAGATGCTCAGGGAAGCCGAGTTTTAATCTGATAAAAGTCCTTTATTAGAACAGCAACCGTGACACTCGTCAGGAGCAGAGCAGCTGCAGGCAGCTATCATCGCGGGACAGTGGGGACGACACCGCACGACCATGAGGAGCCTAATAAGCACCATGAACATCCTAAAGAAGGGGGGGAAGGGCTGAGGAAGGCACCCCGTGACCCGGCCACGGAGCCCATGGGGCAATCACCGCAGAGCCGCTCGGCGTTGTCCCGCAACACAGCTCTCCTACAGCGGAGGAACTCGTCGGTGTGAATGAACAAGATAGCACCCAGTCAATAAATTAGGTGAGTTTTGTACTAGAGCAACGCGGGGACGGAGGGGATAAGGGGGTGATAGGGAGGGGGTGACCTATATACAGTTGTTCTGCCGGGTCTGAGCCGCAGCTTTCTGATGGCACGGGCAGCGCCGCCGCTGCAAGGGCGAAGGACCGTAAAGCAAAGCGTGGGGATGAGCGCATGCATGGCCCTTGGGTAGCAGTGTGTGTGGGCAGCAGGCATGGTGCTGCTCAGAGCCTGAATCGCCCCTGGGGCACGGCCACGGGGCAGGCATGGCAGGGGACACGGCTTCCTGAGTGCAGGTCGACTCTCCGTGCTCCCCATCCCCGGGCTCCCCTTCAGAACCTCTTTGCTGAGTGAGTTTTCCTGCCAAGGGAAGGATGCTATCGGGCAGTATTTAAGGCTCTACAAAAATAAATGCTCGCCTCCAAGGAGCAGCACGGCGTATGGCTGTGGTGCTGGTTTGTGGGGAGCCGGGTGCTGGGTTTGCCCCAAATCCTGCCCCTGCTGTGCCCA
Organism: Centrocercus urophasianus; assembly: GCF_019232065.1. Classification (NCBI taxonomy): domain Eukaryota; kingdom Metazoa; phylum Chordata; class Aves; order Galliformes; family Phasianidae; genus Centrocercus; species Centrocercus urophasianus. The sequence goes on from NW_024884586.1 coordinate 51,126,007, forward strand.
GCCTTGGGGGCACAGTGGTGGGAAAGGTTTTGCTCTCCGCTCTGCTGGCGCTGACCCCAGCAACGATGCAGCTCTGCTCCAGCAGGTGGCTGTGGTTTAACCCCAGCCACGGAGCATCGCCCCGGGGTGCTGCTGCCTTCACTGGGAGCTGCAACACCCCAACAGCAGTGGGGGTGCCTCTGGGGCTGCTGCAGCACATGGGGCATCCCTCCATGGGGACCGGCAGCAATCCAGGGCTGACCCCGGTGTGTGGCAGGGAGGTGCTCTGCAAGAAAGGCCACGGGGAAAGAAACATCCTGCGAAGGAACGGGGCTGGAGGGGGCGAAAGCTTTCTGGGGGGTCCCTCCCACAGCCTGGCCAGCTGCAGCAGGATGCAGGATGGGAAGCTCTCATCACAACTCCAGGCCCCAACTCAAAGGAGTGAAACCGAACCTAAAAGCGGACACAGGGACATCTCGGGCTACCTAGGTACTTCATCAGCCAAAAAGAGCTAAACAGCGAAGCGTACACACACAGGACAGCGCTGGTGGGTGGAGAATGAAGACTGCCAAAGCTGGGTTCCTCCTTCCCTTCTGGCTGCCCCCAGTGCCGGCGCTCGCAGCTCCGTGCTGCCTCATCCTCACTGCATGGCCGAGCGCGAGGCGTAGAACTCAGGGACCGGCAGCCCCGTGTGCAGCGTCACCTGCAAGGAGACGGGGTGAGGGTGAAGGATGCTGGGGGTGATGCTCACTGCTTGGGGCCGTCCCAGGTGAGGGGCTGTGTCCTGAGCACACACACAGGTGTGCAGAGCTGCTGTGCGGGGTAATTCAGCTCCCCCCTCCCCCCTAAATGCTTTGATTTGGAAGGAAAGCGCAATTCCTTGTTGAGAAGGCATTTTCCCCTTCAGGTATGGATTTATAGAAAACTTTGTCTGTGATACAATTACCTCCATCCTGATTGGAGTCGTTGTAATTACTCACGTGCCTCTGAAGGAGGATAATGAAGAGCTTGGGGTTTATTAGCAGCCTTTAATCAGCATTCCAGGCTGGATGTGGCTCTGGGCAGCCTGGTCTGCTGGTTGGCGACCCCTGCACATAGCAGGGGGTTGAAACTAAATAAGCATTGTGCTCCTTTTCAACCCAGGCCATTCTTTGATTCTATGATTCTATGATCCCCTGGGATGTCCTTAATGCCGAAGGATTTCAAACTCTCCCTTGCACACTGAGCTGCCAGAAGGGCTCTAGAAATGTGCCTGTCTCTTGTGGCAGTGCGAAGGAGTGTGGTAAGAACTAAACCCACTGTGGAGAAGGACATTTGTACCACACCAATAGGCATCTCCTAAGAGCAGTGCAGACAGATGGGCTCGTGCAGTGCTGGAGGAGCAAGCAGTGACCACAGGGATGTGCCACAGCCACGCTGGGGGAACGTGGAGACTCACTGGGGTGGATGAGAGCAGGGATGAGATTGGTGATAAGGGGAAATGAAAGATGAAAATACCAGAGAGGCCCAGGAAGCCACCACTTGGTGATGTTCAGGATAGCAGAGAGCTTGGGAGAGAGGGAGAAAAGAGGAGTTTGAAAATCCCCAGAGGAAAACAGGCTTTAAGTGATGCCCTTCTCCCTGGTATTGCTCTCGTTTAGGACCTGGAGAGATGGAGGAGCTGGTGAGGCTCCTGCAGGGAGCACTTACCTGCACGTTCCTGTTGAGGCTGACTGCTGGGAAGAACAGGCCCTCCAAGTTCTCAAAGGCGACGGGGCCCTGCTGGTCCTCGTTGATGGAGAACGTCAAGGTCCTCCTGGTCAAATCCAGCAGCACTCCCACCGTGGCACCTTTTGTTATCCCACCTTCAGTCCTGTGGGAGCAAAGAGAAAGTCACAGCATCTCCGTGGCATCGTGTCCCTCGTGCTCCTGGCACAGGGATAAATGAATCACAGAGCACTTGGGCTGGAAGGAGTCTTCAAACCCACCCAGTTCCAAGCCCCTGTCATAGAATCACAGCATGGTTGGGTTGGAAGAGACCCCAAAGCCCACCCAGTTCCAACCACTGGCTCGGGACATCCAGGCCCCCATCCGTGGCCTTGGGCACCTCCAGGGATGGGGCACCCACAGCTCTGGGCAGTGCCAGGGCCACAGTGCTCTCATGAAGAATTTCCTCCTGCCATCTGACCTAAATCTCTCCTCTTTTATTCTGAGACTGTTCCCCCTTGTGCTATCTACCAGTTTAAATGCAACCACGTACTTTCTTGCAGCAGGAACTACAAGGCTTTGGGTACTAATGGAAGAGCCAGCGTAGGGAAGAAGTGGCTGTAGCAATGAGCCAGTGCAGCAGGGGCTGTTTTCTGCTTTGGGCAAGGGCACACATCCTCCCATAAAGGTGACCAGCAGCCAATTCAGCCCTCCTGAGGGCAGACAAGCCATGGTCTTGCAATGGAGCAGCGCCCAGGTGCAGATTGCATACCTGTTGGTGTGAGAGTTGTTGTGCATGAACCAGCTGCGGTTGTTGTCCACATACATGGCCCAAGCTTTGTCATCCTTGCCCAGCATGGCATCCTTCAGGACGTCGATGCGCGCCACGCCGAAGGCCGGGTCCGGGTGGTTGTCGTAGCGATCGATGGACAACTCCCAGTAGTGCAGCCCTTTGGAAAAGCCCGTTTTCCCCAGCACAACCCTGTCATCGTAGCTGTTGCAGGTGACAGTCAGGTTGTCGTTAGAAAAGATGATGTCAGCGTGTGCAGAGGCAGGATCGAAAGAAAACCAAGCTACTGGAATAAATGAAGAGCAAAGGGTTAGGCCAATGGGAACCTCACCTCCCATACTGAGCCGTGGGGACTGGACAGACAGTGCATGCTCCATGCAGGGCTGACAGCCAGGGAGGGCTGGGCTGCTGGAATACACGGTGGGTTGAGGCTTTTTGGCTGGGACCAAAGAGCTGAGCTCTGTTCTGCTGCTCCTCGGGTCCCTGCCTGTCTGCAGCTCAGGATTACGACCATCTCCTAAAGCCTGGCACTAGCAGAACACGTGCCATCCTGGCCAGCTGCTGGCTAACACAGGGGGAGATGCTCACTCTTCTGTGCAGGGTCAGGCTTGGGGTGGGAAGACTAATCTGAGAATGAGCAGGTAAACCACACGTGTACCTTGGAAAGCTGGCAGCTCTGGCAACCCAAAGCACATCCAAAGGTTTGCATTTATGGGAACGCTTCTCCACATCCCGACAGAGCAACCAGCCATGCAGGAAACAAGAGCTAGCCCATGGGAATGCTGAAAGATGCCCCAAAACCTCCACGCCTGGTTATAAGCACAGACTCGGTCGCTGGCAGTCCGACAGACACAGCAGTGCTCAACAAGACAGAGGCACAGGGTTGCACAAACCACCACCCTGCCTTCACAGCTGGTTTTTCTCCAGCGGTCACTGGACCGAGGGCTGACACATCCACCAACGCTCTCCCACCCGAAGGAGGAAAACCCAGCTTTAAAGATGGAACGCTCTGGTGAGATTTATTCCTCTGCCCATTGGATGGTGTCACAGGACAGCTCGCATGCACACGGGTGCCCCACTGCTGCAGCCCGACAGAAGCGATTCCGTACCTGCCACCATTTTTTTAATGTCAACTGTGGTCATTCCCAAGGAGAGGCATGCGGGAAAGAAAACAGCGCGTAAAGTTGGCATTCGGTCAAAGAAGGAACCAGAAACAATTTCTGCTTGCCTGCTTCTCTGGCTTTCAGCATTGTGAGTACACTGAAATGCAGGGAGGGAATGTGGGGTGTGGGTTGGAGGGCATGGAGAGTGCTCCAGGGACTCCTTCCCCCATCCCATCCCATTAGGATGGGCCCTTCAGAGGACTTCTTCCCCCTTTCCATTAGGATGGGCCCTTCAGAAGCCTCTTTCCCCCATCCCATCCCATTAGGAGGGCCCTTCAGAGGACTCCTTCCCTATCCCATCCCAGTAGGATGGGACCTGCGGGTGACTTCCTCCTCCATCCCATCCAACCCCATAAAGATGGGCCCTCCAGAGGACTCCTTCCCCCATCCCATGCCATTAGGATGGCTTTGCAGGCTGTGAGTGCCACTTGTCCTGGAGAAGGCGGTGTGAGCCTGATGGATGCATGTCTACCCCAGCACTGCAATTAGCTGCAGGAGGGTTAATCATCTACTTGTGGTCTGGCACATGCTCAACTATCCTGAATGAACAGGAATGCCTTGAGCAGAAGGCTGGGTTTTTAATCAGAGGCCACTGGCACAGTGCTGACTTCAGGTTTCTCTTCACAGGGGGAAAACTTAAAATGCCTTTACAGCATATGGTCTCTACCTTCAAATTTGCCTACTGCTATCTGGGAACGCCCTGCAAGGAGGGTGTGCATGAGAAATGCTGCTCACCCACCCAAGTTAACAATCAAACAAAAAAGATGACCCACATGGAGTAGGTGCCGGTTAATTGTAAGAGAGATACTTGCCTAATTGAGAGTAAGGCGTTCCTTGTGTCTCAAAATTGCATCCTACAAAGAGATACTGCATTTCACACATCACAGCTAAGAAAGAACAACTGGTCTCCTGAAAAGCACTGCTGAGGAGTTAGCCCCTCACGGAGCAGCCATGGGAGGCCTGATTCATTGAAAGCCAGAGAGCATGGAGGGGGCTCCAGCACAACCTGGGAGCATGGGTGACAACGGGGATCTCTGGGGTGGTTCCTGCCCTCGGAGCCCCAAAGGCTGCAGGCCTCCTGCTGGCTGCAAGCACCCCCTGAGCGCTGCCGTGCAGCCAGGCCAGACCCACGGGGCTCTCCCCACCTGCAGGGGTTGTTTTGCATTGCAGCAATGCAGTTCTGCAATGCAGAGAGGTGGGGACCACGGCCCAGCTTCGCCCCGTCCCAGTACCCCATCTCTCCACACATGATGCTCACAGCCACTGCAGGAGGTGTTGGTACAGTGGACACAAAGTCAGAAACGTCCGTAACGAGACAGTGGAAGGCATCAGTGCACAGCGGTATGATGAGAAGGAACATAAAAAGCACAAAGAAAAGAAAAGCTGCAAGGCCCCTGGTTATTCCAGCAACGGTCATGCTGCAGCATTCCTCATTCCAGGTTATGAGATGGAAAGAAAGCAATCGGGGACCCCCATTCTTCCTGGGCTTACAATGGAGGAAGCTGCAAATGGCTCTGTTGGGGCGGCGTAAACCCACCGGTGGAAGAATCGGGGCCCAGGATTCATTAGTGACAAAGGATGTGCAAAGATTGGTTAGAAAACAGCTCTGAGGTGCACTGCGCCTGCGCTCCTCGGGGACCTCAGGGACCACCTGGTTCCAGCCCACCTCCATAGGGGAAGCAAACAGTGGAAGTGCACCCAGGGGTTCCTCCCGGGGGGGGGGGTCTGCTTTGCCCCCGTCTCAGCACAGGATCGATGCCAACTAGAGATGAGGAATCTGCTCTGCTGAGGACAGCACTCCCGGCATCGCCCCACGCCTCGCACTGCTAAGGACAGATGGACACACTGCCACAGCTACACCGCCAAAATCCCCTCCGGGTCGCGCTGACGAACAGCACAGCTTCCCCCTGCCATCCGCATGTCATGGGAAAAACAAACAGAACGCAACAAAACAAAACAAAGACTTTGGAGATGCCCAGAAGCACAGACCAAGAGAAATGCCAGAGGTGCTGGGCTCACCGGCTGAGTTCAGGGACTGTAAGGAAGAATGCAAGCTCAGCTGGTGGGCCGAAGATCTTAGCTCAAAGTAGGATCTCCCCGGGAAGCTGGGTTGTAGATTAAGGGTGGAGGAGAAAGGACTCATTCTACGAAGCTGCAATCTTTCCAAAGGCACTGGAAAAGGGAGGGTCTGTTCTTCTGACTGCGTCTCTAAACGTGAGATCAATGCAAAGCGGAGATCAGACATCAGCTCTGCAGGGCCACGCGCTGCCCACACCCGGACCTCGGCTGCAGTGAGTGCATGTGGGCATGGGGAGCGGGGCAGGGCAGCGTGCACAGCATGGCCTGGCAGAGGAGTGAGATGCATCACTTGGCTTACAAGGTTTGTAATGCTGCAGAGGCGTTTCGCAGGGCCGGGCTGAGCTCTGTTGCCCTAAGGGCCATCAGGCACCCACCTGACTCAAAGGCTGCGCGGTTGGTGTGACCTCTGTATCTCTCTGCACCTGTGGAAGCACATCTGAGCCTCACAGTGAGATCTGAACTCGTGTGGTTCACAGAAAACAGCTTGGAGGGAAACTCTGCACCACTGCATCCCATTCCCTGCCGGCACCAATGGTCACCTCCTGCCACCTCCTCCCTGCCACCTTGGCAAGGGCTGCTCTATTGCTAAGACATAGAATCCACCATCCTCCACACACTGCAATCCCAGACACTGTCACCTCAGTCTTCCCACCTCGCTGTGAGTCCAAAGAGATAAAAGGAGGCATTTCTTTGCATGGTGGGGGCCAATTTCTGGGACCTGCTGCTGCGTGAGGCTACGGAAGCAAAGAGCATCAGTGGGTTCAGCAACAGCTTGGGTAACCCACTGCAAAACGTGTTCATACATGGAGCTCATGTTGAGGTCGGGATGCACCCTCTGATGTCTACCAAGAGCAAGAGGGCCGCTGTGGGCAGGCAGGCTCATGGCTCTCTTAATAGCACCTGATGTTCCTACGGCTCCTTGTAGTGCCTTTCCCTTGTGCTGTTCAGTCCTTTCCAAATGATGCTGCTTCAAAACTTGCTGCTGGAGGTCATTCTGTGGCTGGGATGGATGCCATGTCAGGTAGGGAAGGCATTACGCTGTGCCCCAGCTGAGGGACTGCTGCCATCTTTGGAGTCTATGGAGGAGGTTTTGGTTTCTTCTGTTGAGAAGCCAGGCACCCTGCAGGACATTCTGCTCCCCACAGCTCATCTGACTGCATGCAGAGGGCAGAAGCTACCTTCTGTATGTTTTGCATTCAGCTACCACAGCATAGTTGGGTTAGAGGGGACCTTAAAGACCATCTGCCGTGGGCTGGGTGCCCCCCAGCTCAGGCTGCCCAGGGCCCACCCATGGCCTCGGGCACCTCCAGGAATGGAGCACCCACAGCTCTGAGCCTTCTGAGGAGAGAATTTCCTTCTACCATCTAACCTACATTTCCTCTCTCTTAGTTTGAAGCCACTCCCCCCTTGTCCTATTGCTATCAGACAACGCAAGCAGTCAGACATTGCCTGCCAGGACCTGAAGATTTTCTCTATCAGCATCTAAGCAGAACATCTGATAAGGACTTACAACGGGACAGCTGTGCTCTGAGAAATGTCCTCCTCATGCAGAGCATGTCTCTTTTCTCCCTCCTTGCTCTCCCACTGGAGCTCTTTGCAGGGGAAAGCCAAACCCGAGAGCTATTTCAGTGCAAACAGCACTTAGAAACTGGGTGCTGCTTTACAGGCATAAAAGCCCAGATGGATGGTAATGACGTGCAAGGCAGCCCAGTCACCGCATCGCTCAGGGCCTGGAAGCTGCACACAGCTGCAATTTATGGCACTTTGAGTCCAAAAAGCTCTGACTGCCTCTGAAAGCAGCAAGCACTCTGGGTCCATTTACTTTTTCTGACCCTTTCTTTTGTGCAGAAACGCCGAAGGCCATCCAACACAAAGCCAGCTTTCATCTGAGGCACTGATGAGCATGTGTGTGTGCTCCTGAGCTGGGCACCAGCCCCAAGCACCACCCAGCCTGCTGGGACCACCAACAGCCGTTTTCTCTTCCAGCTTCCTCTGTATTCTAGAGCTCCTGCGATTGCCTACAGGCCAACTGCGGGATGCTGTGTCTCAAATGCAGCCTAAAAGAGGCACAAACCTGATGGAAAGCCAAAGCCCTGTTGCCTCCTGCAAAGCCCAGTGAAGCCAGGCAGCGATGCAAGTGATATTTGTTGACTTCAGGAGTCACCCCTGTGTGGGCTGCCAAGTGTTGTGCCATCCTCAGTCCTCCAGAGCAACGCCACAGCTTCCCTGCTGCTGCTGTCCAGCTTTGCAGATGCACACGCAGCTCTCGGATGGATGGGATTTGCTTTGGGATCCTCTTGGATGAGAAGGGCTCGTCACAGGTTTGCTCTCTGCTCCACCTCACTGTCAGACATTGTTCCATTCCTGGCCCATGCTTCACAGAAGCAGCAGCTTCCTGCTAGGGATGAGTGCAAGCAGCACATGGGAGTGCTCTGCATAGCCTTGCTCTGCTCCTACTCCACAACCCAGTTTGCAGCAGGAAACCCTTCTTCCTGCCTGCTCAAACCCACCACTGTGCTCTGCAGCAAGAAGAGGTTCACCCCCATCCCCAGCCCTGAGCTGTGTGCTTCCTTCTGTCCCCAGCTGCAGCTGGGTGTGCTGGTGGGACTGAGCCTTTCCTGCCCAGCTGCAGCACTGCTGCCTGCTCCCCTACAGCCTTAACCCTGTGACCTGCATGTTAGAAGCAAGCCCATTTTCCATGAGGGATTAAGCACCTGCTGTGATAAATGCACTTAAAGTCAAGCGAGGAGCCTCCCCTGCAACCTGCAAGAGTGTTTGATATTCAGAACTGCTCTGCTGGTGCTCTCTGTGGGGTCTGCAAGGACATTCATGTAGCTGCACAGTCCCTGCCCTCCCAGGGGCTTAAGGGCACACTGTATGGCAACGTCACTCTGCAGCCCTGCTCAGCCCTTAGTGCCTGAGGAGCAGTGCTCAGTGTCTTGATTTAAACCAAGTCAGTGCAGCCATGAGTTTCCCTTGGGCGTAACACAAACCCAAAGCTCACAACACCTCCCTTCGGGACACTTTCCACGACTCCTCTCCAGATGACACCTTCTACAAAGGAAAGGGGATGAGAGAGCATTGCGGGCGCCGCTCGAGGCTCCTGACACAGCCCTTCCTCCTCCCCTCAGTGCTGTCTCCTTGCCATGGCTGCTCAGACACCAGAGACCCAGCGAGCGTGGAATTCCCAGTATGGCAGTGCCAAGCCTGTGGTGGTGATGTGCCCCACGTGTGTGTATGAGCAGCAGCCGGGCGCACAGGGCTGGGGCTGTGGCCGTGCCTTACCCTCGGATGTCTGCAGCACCAGGGTCTTGCTGTAGGGGCTGACTCCTGTTTTGTTGAAGGCTTTGACACGGGCGCTGTAAGTGCTGTTGAAGTGAAGCCCGTCCACTGTGCACATGGTTTCCTTGCCCACATACACCTCCTGCAGAGCAAGCACAGCTGGGGATTAGTTAGCAGGGGTGGCAGTGCCCGGAGCATCCAACCCCAGGGGTGGGAGCAGCCCACCTGCTCCTGTTACTCCATGCTGCATGGGGCAGCTTTATGGGCATGCAAATTGCTAAAGCCAAGCTGAGAGACTCTGTGCTTTGTTCCTTGACACTAATGTACAATTTCTACAGGGAAAAGACACACTATTCACGTTGGACCAACTTGTAAAGCACCAGTCCTAGCTAAGCTTCCACTGAATCCCAGAGGAAACCTGCCAGAGAGATGAATTAACACAGAGAGCCTAGGACACAGAAAAATCCTTGCAGAAAACAATTTTGCATGCTCCTGGATGGCAGGATCAAAGCGTTCCTTGAAAGAAAACAAAGTGATTTCGCCCATGTGGTGCTGACTCACCATCGTGTCATGCTTCTGCTCCTGTTCAAAGCAACAGGGCTGTGTAAGCTGACAGCAAACATGTCTACAGGCTACTGAAACACCTGGCTCACAAAGCACTGACTTGTAATTAGCAGATCCCACAGCTGAGCTCCATTTTTCATGGTGTGGATGGAGGCTCTGCTTGGGGAGCACACCTGCATGGGGAAGCTCTGCTGCCCTGCTCTCACTCCAGACCTTCCTGTGATGCTGTTTGAAGAGGCAGTACTTGAAGCTGAGCCCTGCTTTCCCAGGTGTGTGTCTGTCCCCAAGGCTCATAGGACAGCCTGCAGGCTCCCTGTCATAGAATCACAGAATCGTAGAACAGCCTGGGTTGCACAGGAGCACAGTGCTCATCCAGCTCCAACCCCTGCTGTGTGCAGGTCGCCAACCAGCAGCCCAGGCTGCCCAGAGCCACATCCAGCCTGGCCTTGAATGCCTGCAGGGATGGGGCATCCACAGCCTCCTTGGGCAACCTGTGCCAGTGCCTCACCACCCTCTAGGTGAGGGTTCCTGCCCTGACTTTGCTCTGGCTCCTGCCCAGCTGAGTTTCTCAGGGATGTACTGAGAAATGATGATGGGCAGTCACAGTGACTGGGTGATTATCAGCGTGTCGGATCAGAGCAAAATCATATTTTAATTGTGTAATTACAGCAATTTAAAAGCCTTCAGGCCTTGAACACCTCTGCTTGCTGGCAGCTGGCAAGCTGGGAGACTTTCAGGGCAATTAGCATACCTTGCAGGAAATATTCAGCAACCTAAAAAAGACAGAGCTACAAACTGGTCTTTCACATTTGCAAGTCATATTGGTCACTGGAAAGGTATTTCTACACCTTCAAATAACCCCAGCCCCCAGAAAACCCCTGTGGCTTGTCTGCACCACTGGTTTCCTTGGGCAAGTCTCACGTTTGCAGGGCAGGAGAGTGCCTGCAAGGACCTGGGGAGCTTGCTGGTTGCTTTATGGCCGTGCTGTGCCATAGGGCTGGCTCTGTGCCCCCAGCACTTACCCTGAACTGCCCTCCATTGCCATCATCGAGCTCCAGGATGTAGCCTTCCACCTGCACCGTCGACAAGGGGGGCTGCTTCCAGGACAGCGTGGCACTGTTGTTGTGGGTGCAGCACTCCTCCAGCTGCAGGATTGGGGGGGCCGGCACTGGGGAGGAAACTAAACACAAATTAGGGTGACCTTGACTGCTAGCACCACTGGGGAGGAGTGGGGCAGAGCCGTGCATGTGCAGCTGGAGGATGGAGGATGCACCCACTGCCCCAGGGCCAAGGCAGCTCTGCAAAAGTGATGCCAGAGCCATAAATACCAGCAACTGCCGGGCTTTGCAGAATAGATTGGATTTCTCTTTACATGGGAGGATATGGCACGAATTGAAGGACTCTGCAAAGAAGAGATGAGCATTGCCCAGTGATGCTATTTCAGGGAATGATGGCTCTCAATCTGCCAAAAAAAGGCTCAGGGTCCTCCCACGGTGTCCCACGCAGAGCCTTCCCAAATCTGAACCACTCATACTCCATGCTCTTCCCTCAAAATTGATTGGGGCCAGTGGGAGAGAAGAGGTGGAGAACCCAGACAAGACGTGGAGAGGCCACAGATGTTTGGGAGACAGCAAAGGTTCCCCATTCACCACATCCTGCTGTGACTCCTCCATGCCTTGGGCTGGACCTGTAGCAGAGTGCAGCGAGGCCTTCTGGCACAGCCATGGCAGCAGCAGCCATGCTGGTAGTGCCAGCAGGATTGAGGGATGCCCCTTGAGAAAAATAGCTTCTACTCATGCTTAAAAGCAGAATTTCATCCATCTCACTGCGTGGAGCTGAGCCAAAGATCTCCTGTAGTGTCTGACCCACAGCGATCCCAACACCTGGGGACAAAAGGAGTGCTGCCACTGCTGCCAGGGCCACCCAGATGGAAAACAGGAGCTGGCTGTCTTAAATGAGTATCAAAGGCCCTCTCTTGGAAGGTCTCATCACACTGCACATGTGCACCTGCACGGTGCAAAGCTGGCCCCAGTCCTGCTCTGTCTGTGGGTGCTGCAGTGGGACACAGCTGTCACAGGACTGTCCTCTGCTCCCAAAAAGAGCCCTAAAACTCACAATGGGGAGTGAGGGGACAGCCATTATCTGCACTTTACCATTGAGAAACAGAAGCAAGTTTGACCCAGAGGCCTGGTGAAGCCAGGCTGAGCCCCAACCTTCCAAACTCTGTTTGTTGGTAGGGATGGGAACCTCTTCTCTGCTGCCCCTCACCTGTGCTGAGTCGCACAGAAGCACCCAGCACAGCAGAGGAATAACCTTACCTTTCATCTGCACGAAGTCGAGCTGATGGATGGACTGCAGGAGGGGGCCGTTGTCAAGGTTCAGGTCAAAGTCCGTGGTCATGCGGGGTGTGAGCGTCCCTTTTCCCCACTGGTCCTCTGTTAAGTGCACTCTTCTGATGAGAGCGTCGGAGATCTGGTGGCAGGGAGCAGCCTCAGCTAACGAGGGCAACGTGGGCATGCTGAGCCTCATCCCCACCCCACTGTTCCCCTTCCCTGTGCCTTCCAGGCTGCCACCTCTGGCCCCGACTGCTGGAGTTTTTTTGGTGGTCATTCCTGCCCAGGTGCACGGCCCTATGACTGCCCTCACTGGATTCCCCTCCACCCAACTCTGGGAGAGCTCTGGGGAGACCTCATGGTGGCCTTCCAGTACTTGAAGGGAGTGGATAAACAGGAGAATGGCTGTTTGTGAGGGTGGGTGGTGATGGGACAAGGGGAATGGTTTTAAAGTGAGACAGGGGAGGTTTAGGTTGGATATGAGGAGGAAGTTTTTCAGCCAGAGGGTGGTGAGGCACTGGCACAGGTTGCCCAAGGAGGCTGTGGATGCCCCATCCCTGCAGGCATTCAAAGCCAGGCTGGATGTGGCTCTGGGCAGCCTGGGCTGCTGGTTGGCGACCTGCACACAGCAGGGCTTGGAGCTGGATGAGCACTGTGCTCCTGTGCAACCCAGGCCATTCTATGGCTCTACAATGAGGGTCTGGCCCTTGCTTTTAGGGCTGGCAAAGCCGGAGACACCACCCTCACTGCATCTCCTCTGACTGTGCTGCACCCCAGGGCTCTGGCTGTGCAATGCCTTCCCACTGCTCCCGGGAGCTGAGCCCTGACCTGCAGGAAGCCGCTGGGGTCGTTCTCCTTGATGACCTCCAGGCAGTACTCCATCAGCCCCGTGGTCTGCCGCAGCTTCACCGTGCAGTGAGAAATCTGGTCTCTCACCACCTGCAATGACACGAGGAGAGCAGCGTTGGCACATGGATGTGATCAATAGCAAGGGGGACAAAGCCTCCAGGGAACACACAGGACAGCTCACTGACTCCATCCTCCATCTGCCCTCCCATCCTCAGTGCAGCTGGGCTGCTGTGCTGGAGCCAGGAGCGATACCTGGCAGTCTGGTATCTTCAGGAGGAATGAACACATCACAGCCCCATCTTCAACACAGTGATAGCAATAAAATAAGCCGTGCTGAGTGCTTCCTCTGCGAGCTATGCAAAGGGATGGAGGTGAACCTGGGCACGTGCCAGCCTCCTGCAGCCAGCAAACCTGGGCTGCAGAACGGGGCAACAGCTCCTGCAGGGCAATCGATCAGATCACGTGTTGCTTAATTATAATTTAATCACCTCTGCTTAATCACCTAGCAGGAAGAAACGAATCAACGGCTCTGCAGCTTGCGGCAATGTATCTGTTTCTGTGAGGCAGTGGGAAATGCTGGCTCTCGGTTTGGGGGGGATTTGCTGTTTGCTGGGGCCGCGTCAGCATCATTAGCAGCAGCATCAGCAGCACATACCGTGTGCCGAGCTGCAGAGACAGCAGGGGGAGCTCCCACCTCGTCCTCCATCCCAAAAAGCGAAGGGTGTTGGAGGATTTTCCTGACCAAGAGGGTTGGACGCCGCGTTTCCCAGCTGCAAGACGTGCTGTGTATCCCCAGCACATCCCCGGTACAGATAACCAATCCAAAGATGGGACTGGGAAAACAATCTTCTTATCTTCTTTGCAGCTTAAATCTCCATCGGGTTGGGGCAGCATAATGAATTTGTAGCCCCCTCCTTACCCCAAAGGATGCTTTTGAAGCATTACCAGCAGAATGGCCATCTGTCAGCAGCAGCCCTACGTATGCTGCCCTGGCTGCACAGTCAGCCCCAGCAGGCTCCTCCCATCCAAGTAAGGCTGATTCCTGATGTCTGGTCCCTAACAGAGGTCTGGTTCCAACCAGGAGCAGCAGGGCGGTCTGTGCTTGCAGGGAATGAGCCAAACACCCCCTGCTCCCATCCCAGCAAAGCTCACAGCGCTGCTGACTGGAGAGAGGATGCTTAGGGACAGGCTGAGAGGTCACCATCAGGCTCACAACCCAGCCCAGGCTCCTTGCCATAGGGCACAATCAGCTCTGGCTGCACTGTGCATTGAGTTCCAGCAGCTTCAGAACATCCATCCCACCAGGGCTGCCCCTCAGCAGCATTCCTGCCCTTCTGGAGCTCTGTGATTCTGCTCAGGGATTGAGAACCTATTCAGCTGGAGAACTAGAGCATGAAACAGCAGATTAATTGCAGTGGTTCTCCTCTGCTGCTGTCCCCACTTGGTGGGGTATCTCAGCTCCTCATTACACCAAAATAATGGGGGTTTATGTTAAGAGCCAAAAGGAAAAACTGGAAGATCCTCTGACTTGTACAAGGGAACAAGGCAAGCAGCCATGCAGCTTTAGGAGGACTCTGAAGGCTTGCAGTGCTCACCAGACAGCCAGCAGCACCAACTGCATTGGCATTAGCATAGAATGGATGGTTTGCAAAGCTCTGCTGAAAGCACTGAATGGTGGCATCTTCTGGGAAAAGGCCTGTGGGACACAGAGCACCAGCTCAGCTGGCAAGGAGGTTGGGGCAGCTCCATACATTTCCCTTCTGGTTGCTTTTGTCACTTTTTTTCCCATTGCATGTCAACGGAGGCAACAGCCAGAACCTGGTTACTAATTGCAGCCTGCAGAAAGGACGTTTGCTGCGTGCTCACAGCAGCTCCTTACTACCTTAAAATAGGAAATTTATTTCCAGAGCTTTTCTCTCCTGCAAGATGACATTAACTATAATTTACATTTTAATATAGCTCCTAGAAGGCATCTGCACTCAGCTCTACCTGTCTTCCTCGTCTTCCCTCCTCTTTTTAGCCCTTGGCTGGATTTCTGCTTTTCAAGGCATGCAGCCTCATGCAAACCTTGGCTGGATGAGCCCTGCTGGGGGCTGCCATGCCATACGAAGGGTCACAGAGCAGCACTTCATCTCTGGAGATGCCAACATGTCCTGTGATACGGGCTGAAGCTCCAAGAGGTGTCTTATTTCCACCTGGGACAACCCTGTAGGAATGCATGTCCATACTCAGTGTTTGTGCCATAGGACATTTTCCTTTGGGAACACATCAGTCCTTTGGAAACCAAAGCCATCCATGAGAAGCAGAACACACAAGGTCTGCCCTGGGTATGGAGTTTAAAACCTGTCCCCACTGTTCCTCCAGATCCTATTTTTTAAAGCCTGGCTCTTACTATGAATCTAAGTTTAGGGGAGGTTTGGGAAAAGCAGGGAGACGTCCCTTCCAAGCTCATTCCTTGGCACAATCAGTGTTGGCCCATGGGCAGTCCTGGCCTGGTGCCTGTCTCCATGAAATGTGTGTCAAGCTAAAGTAGGTCAGTCCTGAAGCTGAACTGACCCCAACTGCTGGCATCCCATGGGACCAGCAGTACAGCAGAACGTACAGAAAGCCATGGGCTGAGCACACAGCACGGGGGCACTTGGAGGCAGCCCCTCCATGCACCACCAGGCAACCTGCATGCTGTCTTTTCTAACACCCTGCAGGGATGTCTGCTCCCTTTGCAATGCTTTCAGCCCCACAGAGCCTCCAAGCAAAAGCTGCAGGCTTTGTCATCGTCCCCTGCAGGCAGTGCCAGCCTTTGCAGCCTTGGTGACACCGGGGAGGTGCAGCTGCTCCAGGCACAATGCTTGCCCAGCTGGGGGCTGCAGGTGCTGTCTTTGTCTGGGGGCTCCTTGGAGGGGCAAAGGAAAAGCTGCTCCAGGCAGTGATGATCCAGGCAGCCTCCTCCCCTGGGTCACAGAGCATGGTGGGGACCCTGTTTGAGCAGGGAGAAAAGCAGGGAGGTGCCCAGCAGGCCTACACCTCCATGTATGAACACAGGCAAGACCCTCTCTGTCCCTGCCCCAGGACATGCATTGAGCTTGGGCTGTACGTCTCAGCCACTGAGGTTACATCTCACAGTGCAGGACTCAGCTGCCCTCAGGTGGGTCACAGCAGCAGCTTTTGTTCACTCCTAATTCACAGGAATTAGAAGGGAAAATTAATAATTTCAAGCAAAAAGTCTGACCAGTGCTGCACAGGCTGCAAAGCAGAAGGGAGCAGCTTCTGGGTTTTAAATAGCAGCCACTGTGATGCTGCTGACTCCATGGAGCCCTTCCTGCCACACAGCATCCCTTCCCACACAGCTCAGGGGGCTGCTAAACTCAGTACTCCAAGCAGGGAGACTTGAGGGCTGATTTAAGAGCCCAGCCTGAAGCCCAGGGGCTGGAAGTGCACTCACAGTGTGGCTGCTTCTGCCTAATGACAAAGGCCAGTCGGTAACAAGCGTGGATGAGGCAGGATGAATGTGTTGGGGACAGGCAATATGGGATGAGCAAGCCGTGGGAAGCAGATTTCTTCCCCTGGCCAAAATATGAAAGGCTTCTGTAGTTTGTGCTGAGCCAAGAAAATGTTTTATGCTTTAATTAACCATGCCCTGAAGGGCAAGAGTGAAAGAGAGCCCGCAGGCACAGGGGTCCTCTCTGTATCTACAGGCCAGCAACGTGGCACTGCCTATTTGGGCTGTGCTTGTTGTTGGACAGCAAGCCCTGATGCAGGGTTCAGCCCCACAAAGCTGCTATTGTCCAACTCCCAGGCTTGAATGGACCTATTTTGGACCCATGGGTTTTAATTGTGGATCAGAGTCTAATGCCCAACCTGCTGGGGGCTCTGGAGGGAGGCTGGGGAGAAGCAGCAGCGAGGAGAGAGTGTAGGACAGTGAACATGATGGAAATGCTTGAGAGGGAGAGCCTAAAGGAGGTGTGTGCAGAGCTCAGCCTGTTTTCAGCTGACCTCGATGCTCACACTGAGATGTGCAGCTCAGCTCCCTCTGTGCCAATGTTTCACTGCTGGGTGAAACAATCACCCTGAGGTGCTCATCAAGCAGAACAGAACACAGAGTGATTCCTGCTCCTGCCTGATGACAAAAGTGGCATCTCGCAGCCCCAGGTGCCCCAGCTCTTTGCAGCTCCTGCTGAAACCAGCAGAACTCACAGCACTGCATCCTGCAGGATCAGACCAGGAGCTCAGAAGCAACGTGGGACACAAACAAGGTCACCTAACAGCCTCTGGATACTGTACAGAGGGCTCTAACAACCCAATCACTTCTAATTGGTGCAGCAACAGAGTAATGCAGTGGGGACTACGTGGAGGCAGCAGCACTCTGCTCAGGACCCATCAGAGCAAGCTGAGCATGTGAGAAGCAGCTTTGCAGCAAGCCCAACAAACAGCAGTGCATCTCACCCCGCTCTGGTGGCAGCCCTGCAGGAAGCCCTCTGAGCCTGGGGCTCACCTTCAGCTTATGCTCGTGCTCCTTGTTGACACGGGACAGCAGCTGGGCTTTCCTTCTGTTGAGGGCATCGATGAGGGCGTCACATTGGGCCACCAGGCAGGCTTCAAACTCCACGCTGTTCTCCTGTGGGTCAGAGCAGAGCAAAGCATCACAGCATGACTTTCCTCCTGGGGTCTACTAGGGTTATCTTGATGTGTACAGCCACGGCAGCACACAAATCCATGCTGTTAGCATATGTACAGCCCTGGCTCGTAGCAAAGAGAGCAGCAGTGAGCATCCTTGGATTTGCCTGTGGCAAAGTGAGGTCTGCTCACCGCATCACTCAGACAGCTTTGGGAGGAGCAGTTTTGGGAAGGATCATATGAAAAGAGATAGCTGCTGACTGGGGGCCCCTTCGGAGAGGATCCCCCCAAAGCAAGCTGAGGAGATGGGGTGGAAGATCCCAGAGAGCAGCTCATCCCCCCAGCAAGGGCTGAGCACCGTACCTGGATTTGCTGCACCATGTTGCGGAGCTGCACCAGGAACTCTTTTGCCTCCTTGGCTCTGTCTGACAACCCATTCAAGGCCTGGGACAGCTGGCTCTGCAGGGGGAAGAAGAAGTAGCATCATTTCCATGTCCCAGACTCGCTGCAGGAGCTGGCATAAGTGTGGTGGGGATGGACTGGGGTCCCTGCACTGCCTTCCTGGGGCAGGAGATGTCCTGTTGCCCTGGGAGAAGGAAGGGAAGAGGAGGGGTAGCCATCATCAACACTCTCAGATTTAGGAAGATGCCTAACAGGGAAGTGTTTCCACTGTGCTCTGAATCCCATTGCATCCCTGCTGCTCATGGCAAGAGTCACCCAGCTGGGGACACGGAGCAGTTAGCCCATTAAACATTGTTAATTAATGCTAGATGACAACGGAGCGCGTGTGGGAAGGTGCACGGGGACTTGCAGGCATGCCTGAATGTATTCATTAAGGGCAGCTCTGTGGGCACAGTGACAACATGATTCATAGCTGTGGGGGACAGAAAAAAACTAAGCCCTTCTGGTTCTGTGTTATTCTAAGTCGGGGAGAAATTAAATGTCTGAGTGGGGGCCGTCAATCCTACAGGTGCCTTCCTGAAAGGCCACTGCCCTTGGAGCAAAGCCAAGCTCCACAGATGGGTTGGATCACCAGGCACACGAGGCAGTCGCAGGTTGGCCCTAAGAAAAGAAGGCAGCAGCTTGCATGGGTGTGAGCAGGGGGCAGGATGAGGACGAGGTGATGAAGGCTTGCAGCAAGGTGTGGGGGAATGGGCAGGTGGTGCTTGTGCATCTCTGCATGGAAACAGACTGACAGGGAAAAGCTCCAGGGATTCTTGTGGTTTCTCAGGGCTGGGAAGCCTGCTCTGGGACTGCTGTGCCTCAGCAGAACACGAAAGGTGATGGAGACCCAGTGTGCTCCAGTGTGCACTGCAACACTCATAGAATCAGGCTGGAAAAGTCCTCTGAGATCCCCAAGTCCCATCCCAGCCCACTCCACCCTGCCACTGCCCACGTCCCTCAGTGCCACATCCCCACAGCTCTGGAACACCTCCAGGCACGGTGACCCCACCACTGCTGGGCAGCTGTGCCACTGCAGCACTGCTCTTTGGAGAGCAATTTTCTCCCTATATCCAACCTCCAACATCCCCTGGTGTCCCCTGTGACCAGAGCAGCATCCCACCACAACCAGCATCAGTGGGAGAATGAATGAGTTTCAAATGAAGAAACATCCTATTCAGCACGGTCTTAAGAACAAGTGAATTTGTTCTCCCACATAGCTGGCCTGCTTTCCTGATGCTCTCGTTTCAAAGCAGCGAGAGGAGACCTCCGTAATTCACATTAGCATTAATGGCAGTTAAGCATTTAAATCTCTGTCCCTGGAGCACTTAGGAGAGAATCCATCCCTTTTCTGTGCTCACTAATAGCCCCCCTTCCCAGGCTTGGCTGACAAAGGGATTTCTGTTGGGCTTTGACTCCCTCCTGTCGGAAATCAGGGATGAGCACACAGGATCTGCCCGTAGTGAAGCCATGCTGGCTGTCTTGGATCACCTTCCCATCTCCCACAGCCTTAACACAGCCTCCATTGGCACATCCTCTGCTGGGACACGAGCTGTCACACATCATGTGTGACTCAATATGGGCAGTGGGGCACTCACAGAGGGGTGAGGGAGCTAGAAGAGCAGCACAGTGAGCCAAGGCAAGAAGAGATCTGCTCCCAGTGTTCTGCTCATACCCCCGAAAGGATGAGGAGCTGCCACAGATGCTGGAGCTGAAGTCATGTGCTTCATTCTTTTAATTAAGGCACAGGACCTACAGCCTTTGAATCCTGTGGCAAGCTTACTGTACGTGATGCCTGACTAATTAAAATGGGATGTTTAATTAAAATTTGCATTCGCTCAGAAAGTTGATGAAGCTAAACAGCTGCTAATTGGCTTTCTGCTCCAGCCACGGCATCCTGACCCTGGTGAGGAAGCAGGGCCAGGGGTGCAGCCCCCACTGCTGTGTGTCTGACCCAGCACACAGAGCTGGCTTTGTGAGCAAAGCTCCTGGGTGCAAAATGCAGGCAAGAAGCAACCCCCCGCCTCCTTCTTTGCAGTTATGGGGGGGATGCAGAGGAGGATGAGATGTGAATGTTAATGCTCAGCAGCCCCGTGGCAAGCCCCAAAGCCAGGCTGCTGCCTGCCAGCTGCTAAGGTTTGGATAAAGCCAATTATTTGTTGATAAAAGAACGGCAAAGCAGCTCTGGGTGCTGTAGTGCAGAGCAGAAATCAATTCTGGCAGACTGGGCTTCGATGCCTTATCAGCTCGTCGGGCTGTTTCTTATCCCCCTGCCAGCCCATACCTGCTCTGTTTGGCCCACCTACACTCAGCTGACTGCAAGCAGCAGCCAGGAGCCAAAGCCCAGAGCATCACTGTGTGCACAGATGGCCCCAGCCGCTGGCTTTGTTCAGGCAGACACTGGGGCAGTGTATTTCCTCAGCAGGCAGAAGGGATTCAAAAGCTCCAGCCTGGAAATAAGACAGGGAATATATTCTTTGCAAGCACAATGACCTCGCTGAAGCCCTTTCATTGCCTCCTGTACGGCTCCAGGGTGCCCTGCTCTGTGGAGCAGACGCACTGCTCTGCCTCACCGCGAGGAACACCGAGTCTCTTGCATTTTCCACTTAGACCCTGGTGATGCTGGCACTGCCTGGCAGCCCATCCATGCTAGCACAGTGACTCACCACAGCTGCTGCCCAGAGTCTGCCCATGGAAGGGACTGGGGTCAGTGTTCCGCTCAGCCCCGGGGCCAGGAGCCTCTCTGAAAGCAGGTTTCTCGTGTTTTGAAAACCACCTGCTGCCTCTTGGTTGCCAGCCCCTGGAATTGCACGTCAGCCAGCGCTGGGCACTCTGCTGGAAGTCAGACACTCCGGGTAAAAACAGCAATTATGATCTTTGCTTGGATTTTAATGCGCCTAAATGTTGTGCCAAAACCAGTGATGAGTAACCTGGGCCTGCAGCAGAACAGCACAGCACCCCGTCCCTGCTGGGAGTCCCCATCTGAACCCTATGCTTCCCAGTGTGAATCAGAGGAGGTCTGTGAGCAGCCCGAGTGATGTGGTGAAGGTGCAGCCCCTGCTTTGATACAGGATGCAGTCCTTGCTTTGGTTTTTACGCAGAAGAAATGAGCACCGAGATATTATCAACAGCCCTTTGATATTGCCAATTAATTCCTGTCTTGCTTCATTAACACTCGACAACAAATCACCTTTGCTTTTCATCAGCAAAACCTACTGCACATCCCTGAGAAATCCCAAGGAGAAGCAGGGTGAAAAGCTAAAAAAGGGCAAATATTGGGCACTGCAGAGCAGGCTGATGGTGAGGAAGTACAGGCAGCTCCATCTGGTTTGCATGAGGCAGACAGGAGGAAGCAAGGACGCTCTGGCCAGATCCTGGTGCAAGATGATGCCTCCCAGAGCAGCAGCAATGCACAGCTCCTGTAATGGGGAGCCAAGGCATGTCTTGTCTTGAGCAAGGCAGCCGTAATGATGGCTGATTCCAGCCACTCGTGGCCCAGCACTGATCTACAGCTGCTCTTGTGAGGCTGGTGGCATTTCCAACCCCCCTGGAAGCACTGGGCTCATTTGCTGTGTCAGTGCTGCTATGCTTCCAGAGATGAATGAGGCTGGTGAGAGGCTGAGGACAACCTGCAGCTGATCAATGACTTCTCCAGGCTCCCTCCCCTCCCCTGCACAGCACAGAGCAGCCACACCACACCACTGCTTGCACACTGCACTCTGAAGAAGCTGGAGAGGCTCCATCTTGCACATCTCTTGCTGCATTCACACACAAAGGAAGGTCAGATGCCCTTTGCCGCGTGGCAGAGAGCAGCCTGGTGGTGGGCTGTGATGCTTGTGCACTGCTCCTCCTGGGGATGTCGGCACACTTTTGTCATTCCCTCCTCACCTGCACAGGGACGCTCCTGCTGGGAACAGTTTCTGCATGGCTTCTCTGCATTTGGCTGCAGCTGCTGCTAGCACAGGAGCAGGGAGATGGAACGAGCTGAGCTGGGGGCCGGAATCAAGAGAGGAGTTGGGCAGGGACCCAGCAGGGAGCTCAGTGTGCCCTCGTGCCAAGAAAATGGCAGAGGAGGGGGTCAGTGCACTGGGTTCTGCTTGGGGCACCAAGTGGTGGTACTGCACATCTCCAGGTGAGAGCAGGGCAGACACCCAGGCAGCGCAGCTTGGTGTCCTCGTTAGCACGCCCAGTGCTCAGGCTAATTAGCCTGGGTGCAGCTCCATGATGCTTGGTCACCCTGCGGCCGCACTGAGCCCTGCTGGAAGAGGCCTCCCCTGGACTGACATCAGTCTGTGCTGATGGGAAACTGCAGGACATCGACTTGCTGCTGCCCAGACAGGGAGGTACGTGGGGATGCTGCCCTCCTTCAGAGCCCCACCAACACAGCACCGCCTCTGAACGAGCACCCGGGAGGGAAGCTGAGGCTGAGGGGTGCATGGAATCAGGGCAGCAGAGCTCACCTGCTGGAGGGCTCTGCAGGTCAGAAGGAAGCAGCTCATCAGGGAAGATCCTCTGCCTCTCAGGCAGCCACTGCAAGAGCCTCACTATTGTTTTAAAGAGTAATAAACTCATTGCACAGCCTTAATTAGAGAGCGAGGCAGTTAATAAAGCCAGACACTGCATTTCCTGGGAGGTCTGCTCAGCAGCTAATGTCTGCAGCACATGATCCCTCCTCAGGTCACTGCTCCTTGCAGCATTTTCCCTTTGCTCTGAATGAGCCTCCAAGCCTCAGGTACCCCTTCCCACAGTACAGCAGGCCCAAGGGTGGGAATAAGGCTCCCACCTGGCCAGTGCCATCCTTCCTTTCCCCCTGGTGCCTCTATGCAGCAAGCAGCCCTATGGGCACCACCTACACCCAGCAAGGTGTACGCTGCAGCCCTGATGCTTTCCACCTTAAAATGATGCCCCGTTTGCCTTCAATCCAATTATCACCTCCCTCAGCTGCCTCCA
Source organism: Centrocercus urophasianus (assembly GCF_019232065.1). NCBI lineage: Eukaryota > Metazoa > Chordata > Aves > Galliformes > Phasianidae > Centrocercus > Centrocercus urophasianus. The sequence continues at coordinate 51,148,734 of NW_024884586.1, forward strand.
TGGTTACTCGCACTTAAGCTCTGCCATCCCATTACTGCATTAAGTCTTTAAATCTGATTACTTTGGTTGGAGTTAAATTTAAACCTGATTAACCGCCCCAACGATGAATTTTCCCTCTCCTAACCCAAATGCAGGGGCATCTGAGAAAGCAGGTTGCAAGCCCCATGGGGTCATTCATCCCTCTGCACTATGAGCACTGACCATCCTTGTGTCTTGTCCTACAGCCTCCAACACCCATCTGTGTGCTGCAGCCCAGTATGGCCATAAATAGGCTTGACAGCTAGCCAACATCTTGACTTTGCTTTGACATTTAATTGCCTAGAAATGCAAATGAGAAGAGCAGCCACTCGTCACCACCCTGCTGATGGTGGCTGCTGTGTCCCACAATGGTGGACAGTGATGCAGTGAGCTGAACAAACCCAAAATACTACCCAGGATGGTCCCCATGTGGCTTTGCCCAAAGGTAAGAGCCCACCGAGCTGAGCAGAGCCAGGCAGCCCGGCTTTGGGAGATCCTGTCTTTATCAGCAGATCCTCATTTCACAGCCCTGTGCCTCTTTGGCTGCTGACCAACATCAGCAAGCGCTCACACACTTTGCTGAAGGGAGGTTTTCATAGGCACAGATGGGAGATGGCATCTCATTCCCTTTGGCTCCCAGCACAAAAGCCCTCCCTGCGATGGGGACAACTCACATCCCCCGAGCATCTCCGCAAAGCAGGGCTGCGCCGTGCCCTCACAGACAAGCCATCTGCTGCCACTTCCTAATGAATCCTTCATCTGAAGACGAGCTAACGTGCCTCAGCGCTAGTCAGCCTTCCCCAGCTAAGCTAAAGCAACCACAGGTATCTCCTCTCCCACCCAAACCTCACCTGTTCCTGAAGGACGCAGCAAACCCCTTCTCTCTGCTGCTCAGCTCAGGCAGCATCAAGGCCAGGACATTGCTGCCTTACTGGCAGTTGCAGTTTCACTGGCAACAGAACACGAGCTAATTATTCCTGATTTTCTGCTTTTAATAAGATTGCTGATATGACACAGCAGCAGGAGCTGGAGGGGGGGGGGGATGAAATCAAAGATGCATGCAGATCGACTGGCCTTTCTGCTTCACCCCTTCCCTCTGCAGCAGCACAGCACGCTGCTCCCCCAGACCAGCTGCCTTGCTCTGTGCCAGGAGCCTTCTACAGGCAGCACAGGGAGAGGTGAGGAGCTCTCCCTGCCCTGGGGGCTGCAGCTTTGCCCTCTGTGAACGTCCCCAAGTGGTGATGCTCCCACCTTGCTGCCCATTGGGGTGTCCACGTGGGGACACGGCCGCTCACTGCTCCATGGGACAGCGAGGTCACTGTCAGCCCTTGGGCTGCACATTGTCCTTCCTGGAGAAAACCAAGGGCAGACACAAGACAGACAAACAGGTAGGTCCAAGGAGCAGGGTTCCCTATTTCCTTGAAGCATCACTGTAGAGATATTCCCATCACCATGGACACCAGAGCAGGAGGATGGCAATGCTCATTGCTGCAGCAGGTGCTTGGGTAGCACTCAGAGCACAGCGAGCAAGCTCAGACCTCACCTTGCACAGCAGCCCCAGCCTCCATGCCAGGGAGCATCCCATGTTGGAGGGGCTGGGTTTGGGATGACTCCTATTTGGGATAGGAACCAGGTGATGTGTGCAGCTGCAGGTAGCCAAAAAGCAGCCTGGATCACCAAGGCTTCAGGATAAGGAGGGAATAAGACTTGTGGGGAAGAATCTCATGTCCAGCCTAAGCACAACCAGGAGTCCCTGCTCCTTACCCCCAGCTGGGATGTGCCTGGGGGCATTTGTCAGCCCTAAGATGTGACAGGCCCACAGCAGAGGCACAGGTTGGGGTGGAAAGGTATGAGTTCAACAGGCACACAGGTGTGAAGCATCCAAGGACTGCAGCTCCCAGTTCTCCTGATGCAATCCAAGAAGGGCTCTCCAGCAAGTCCATCCCCCTGCACTTGGAAGATGCATTTCAAGCAGCCTCTTGAGAGCCCCACTAAGATTTTCAGTGCAAATAAAGCAGAAAGAGAGCAGTATGGATGATAAAAACACTCAAAGACAACATGAGTAGGAAGGGCATGGGGAGGGGTGGGTACTGGGAAGGCTAACCACACAAACTGGATGGGTTATGAGAAGATCCCACAGCCATTAATAAAACAGGAGGAAGAATAAGTCAGAATTTCACCAAGAGCAGGGCTAAGGAATGCCTTGAAAACATTATTCTTTAATAGGAAAGGATGTTGGGCTAATTAGGAAGTAATAAGGAACCTGTCAGAGAGAAAGGAGGAAAGGGGACCCGGTGCTCAGCACTGAAGGATCTCCATTCGCTGGAGCCAGGCAATACATCTCTGTGCCACGAGGAAAGCAGCTAATGGGCTCACTGAATCATTTATGATTATTTATGAAGAATTCAGGAAATACCAAGGGAAAGGAGGGGGGAATCATTCACATTTGCTCCAGTGACTGCCTTCCTAGGGGAAAGAAAGGAGTGACCCCAAGACCTTAAAGAAAAGACAGCCAAAGGGGTTTGGAGTCAGCGTTGGTGCCTCCACATAAATTCACCTTCTTTACATACAGGAGGAGGGGAAGGAGGCAATGAGAGATGGCTTTAAAGCACAGAAGATGTTACAGAGCCAGGCTCAGGATAGCAGGTGGCATCTCCAAACTCAGACCATGCTTTGCAGCATTCCAACTTTCCACAAGAGCCATTTCACACCACAAAAGGCCAAGAAGCGACAGATTCAATACTTCTTTAAAAGAAAACATGTATGTCAAAGAGTTTTGGGAGACCTGGTGCAATGGGTTTTACAGGCAGAGAAGCCTCTTGTTTTCCAGAGCCGAAGAGCAGCACTCACCCCATTTGGGTGAAGGGCTCTTTCTCAGTCACTGTTTTGATGTAAGGGGAAAAGAAATCTTTCCCAACACTCTCAGAGCGTGAGGATCCTGGGGAAACAGACAGGTGCTTTGCTGATCTTTATGAGCATGAAGGCAGGCAGCTCACAGCAGCAACGCACAGCACATCAGGAGCTCCACTCCAGCTCTGCGGTGATGCAAGCAAACACTGGAGAGAATGGCAGAGGAGCTGCTGGGTGCAGAGAGCAAACTCAGCACAGAGTGCCAGCAGGGGCTGCCTGTAGCCTGAGCAACGTGGGCTGGTCATATGGGGTGAGGAAAAGGCACCCACCCTGCAGTGATGGATGAATAGATCTTGTTTAGTGGGATTAACCCAGTGATCTGCTGGAGCTCGTCAGCCCTGACTCTTAATTAGCAGCCTGGATGTCCCTGCTGTGCCCCGTGTGGGCAGGGAACTACCTCAGGTCTGTCCCAGCTCCAGCACTGTGGCTGCACATCGCACCTTGGGAGGAGCAGAGGACAGTGTGAGCACCCCAGATAACTCCAGAACATCAGCTGGAGCTTGTTCAGATTGCAAGGCAGCGGGGTAAAGTTACACCAGGGCCTATTCCTTAGGGCTGCAGATTTGATGCTGGGAGATTTTGACTGAATCGTGTTTTTATTTAGACTTACAACTAGCTCTGAATACACAAGGGGAAAGCAGCTCATTAGCAAAGCTACCCAGGCCTGTCCTTCCTTCCCACCCTTGCTTGCAAGGCTCCCAGCCAAGCAGCAGCGGAAAGCACTAACTGCAAACACAGCAGAACCACGGTGGCATTTCCACCCTGGAAAGGCACCTGCACGCCCAGGGATGGGCTGAAACAGCAGGAACGCATTTTATGGTGCAACAAACAACCCCTCCAAAAATACCTCAGCTTTGCAAAGCCATTAAGCAGTGCAATGCCCAAGAGCTCTCATTCAAAGCCCTCATTCAAAGCCCTGCTCAGAGGAGCAGGCAGGCAGGGGTGAGCTGCCCCTATAACCGAGTGCTGGGGGGGTGCACGTGTGGCTGCTGTGCCCCTGGGCAGCACAAAGGGCCCTTTACCCACTGCCAGCATGTTTCTCATCTGCACATCACATGTGGGTGCTCTCATCTCCCATTGTGGGCTGCCCAGGCCAGGGATGCTCCCAGCACTTAATGATAGCTCTGCAGCTAACCTACCTGCTCTCTGCAGCAGGGAGTCTCCTGCCATTAACTGGAGAGAACCCAAGCAGCAAGAAACCCTTGCAGGACTGGAGGATGCTAAGCATTCTGCAGAAAGGAGGTTGTTTCAAAGCAAAACCCACCTGCACTGCTTCTCACAGCAGATGGGCCACACGACCCGCCTGCACCTCCGGGTCAAACACAAACAGGGTTCAAGTGAGGTTTTGGGGACAGCTGCAGGCAGAGCTCCTTGAACTCCCTTCAGAGCTGGAGGAAAGAGGATATTCCTCCCGAGAGCATAAGGAAAGGAGTCAAACAGCCTCCTAAAGAGCACTGCCTGAGCCACGGAGGGACCCATGCCCAAGTCCCTGTAAGCCACGTTAACACCAGGTTCAGCGTTTCCTCCCATCGCTAATTCAGAGGCCTTTCAGGCTGGGGCTGCGCTGACAGGAGACTCCTGGGTGCCATTCTGCCTCTCTCCTGCTCTTTCCAGGAGAGAGGGACAAGAATCAGTCCATGGGAGAAGGACTGACCCCAGCCACGTGCTGAGATGTCTTTGGGACGGCCAAGCACAGACAGCACAGCACAGCACTGTCCTCTCAAGTCCTGGAGCATTTCATAGAATCACAGCATGGCCTGGGTTGCAAAGGAGCACGATGCTCATCCAGTTCCAACCCCCTGCTGTGTGCAGGTCGCCAACCAGCAGCCCAGGCTGCCCAGAGCCACATCCAGCCTGGCCTTGAATGCCTGCAGGGATGGGGCATCCACAGCCTCATTTTCAGGGCTTCCCATTGGAACTGACAAAGCTACAGAGATTTACCCCTGCTCCAAGATGGCCCAGAGCCCATTTTCCTTGCAAATACCTAAGCGGGCGTCTCCTGGCACCGAGCACGGCGCTGGCTCCAAGAATGCCTTGTAGAACTTGCTGTACCACATTGCCTTTGATTAATGGGATATTCTTGGATGCTTGTTCCTCCGTTAACTGAGGTTAAGCACAGCAGGAAGGGCTGCTTGACTGAAAGCTGTTTTCTAAATAAATGCTCACGTGAGAAGGCAGCATCACTCCCAGATCTGGGACTGGGACTTATGGAGATCAGGGGGAAAGTTCATTACTGTGAGAGTGGTGAGGTGCTGGAACAGCTGCCCAGAGAGGCTGTGATGCCCCGTCCACCCCTGGAGGTGTTGAAGGCCAGGTTGGATGGGGCCCTGGGCAGCCTGGGCTGCTGTGAAATGTGGAGGTTGGTGGCCCTGCATGGCACAGGGGGGTTGGAGCTTTGTGACCCTTGAGGTCCCTTCCAACACAGGGCATTCTGTGGTTGTGTGACTGACAAGCTGTGCACACCCACTGACCTCAGTGACATTGCTGGCCATCCTCTGACTTCAGAGCAGCTGCCGTCGCCCCCAGCTCCCGGCCACAGGAGAACAAAGCAGCAGGGAGCTGCATGGCACGGCCAAAGGAGGATGGATGTGCTGCAGATAGAGTGAAGGCAGTGGGAATCCAGGACAGCAGAGCAAGGCTTGGGAAAGCGCAATAGTAAAAGATAAAGGATTCTCACTGCTTCTATGTCAGCAGCAAATATTTCCTTTTGCAAAAGCAAACAGACCTTTGTCTGGTAGCAATCCCTTGGGGTTTCCCACGAGCACCAGGCAGGTTGATGAATAACACTGCCTCCTCGTTGCTGCCCACTGTTCCCCAGGCAGGAGCTAACGGGCAATGCAGTGTTTCCCAGCCTCTGGTTTGTCCCACGTGTACAAAGCAATTGGGCTTAGCATCCACAGAGCTCCCCTGCACCTCTAAGCCTGGCTGCATCAGTGCATGGGCTGGGGGCTAGGTAACACAGCTGCTAATTAGCTGCTAACCATCATCACAGCCGAATTCAACAGCACGCAACTACAGCCAGCAGGGCCAGCCTCTGCTGCAAGGAGTGCAGAGATGCTGTAGGGATCAGCGACCTGAGCACAGTTCTGGGGCTGGGGGGGTGTGAGATCCCTTCCATCCCAACAGCTCCCTCATTTTGGGGTTTTCTCTCTCACCATCAGCAAGCTGTCAGGCCTGCCCTCACCATGCAAGCATAAGAGGAACTCAGATGTGTGAGGAATACATGAGCCAGCTCCATCTTGTGCTTCTGCTTCTGACATGACTAGCAGCACCACATCTTCCCAGGGCAAAACCCAAACAGCTGTGACACGTGTACAAAACTCAGACACTTCAGATTAAACCTGTTTCCTTCTTTGCTTCGCTGAACATTTACCCCTCTTCCCAGCAGCTGTCCTGAAGGGAAGATAGGAACAGAGAGGATGTCCAGCTTAGAAATCCGAGCTCCCTGCCTTGTATGACATTGTGTCTCAGCACCGATTATTCTGAAATGATCATCTTCGTTTTCAGAGGGAAGCAAAAAGCAAGGCAGTTCCCAAAAAGCTGTGCTAAAAGCCCTTTGGTCTCCACCCCATTTTCAGCCAGAGGGTGGTGAGGCACTGGCACAGGTTGCCCAAGGAGGCTGTGGATGCCCCATCCCTGCAGGCATTCAAGGCCAGGCTGGATGTGGCTCTGGGCAGCCTGGGCTGCTGGTTGGCGACCTGCACACAGCAGGGGTTGGAGCTGGATGAGCACTGTGCTCCTGTGCAACCCAGGCCATGCTGTGATGCTATGACCACCCGCTGACTCAGCAGTGATTGACAAGGCCTGGCAACTCTGCATTGACACACTTGATGGAGCAGCAGCCCAGCAAGCCACGCTCAGGTCAACCTGGGCTCCAGTGAGAACCACATTCATCTCAGGTCACAAACAATGAGCACTGTGGATTACTTTGCACAGAGCACTGTGATATAAGAGAGAAGGCAACAGCTGACACCTCTGCCCCTTCTCATGGCCTGTAGTGGGTGGTCATAGAACCACAGCATGGCCTGGGTTGCACAGGAGCACAGTGCTCATCCAGCTCCAACCCCTGCTGTGTGCAGGTCGCCAACCAGCAGCCCAGGCTGCCCAGAGCCACATCCAGCCTGGCCTTGAATGCCTGCAGGGATGGGGCATCCACAGCCTCCTTGGGCAACCTGTGCCAGTGCCTCACTGTGTTACAGGCACTCACAACAGCAGGAAGGTGGGGCAGAAAGGGGCAGCCACCTCTCCTGCAGGTTTGCCTTGCTGCCTAAGGGCCGTGCTCCCCAAAACACCCAGAGGCTCCAGCTCCATAGGTTGTTGGCTCCGGATGCACAGCAGTAACCCAGGACACAGCCAAACTCATCCAAAGCTTGGGCAGTTTCACTACACTGCATCTCAAGGAGCGCTCCTGAGCACTGAAGGTGAAATCATTCCTTCAAATTAAAATAAACAAATAAATAAATAAGTCACATCTAATGCCAACAGAACTCTTTTCGCTCCCCCAACAAACACGCAGTGGGAAACGGCAGTGAATTCAGGCCCTGTCCTATCCCAAAACCAAACCAACTACCTGCAGAAAGGCAGGCATGACTTCGCAGTCTGATTTTCAGGTAGATGCATGGAAACTCTCAGCAGTAGCAACACGGCAGCTCCCTGCCTGGCAGCATCAGTGAGGTACTGCATTGGCAAAGTGGTTCTGCAGGGAGCACCTACAAGCCATGCTAACCAGGCTCGCAAGGGCTGACCCTGCAGCAGCTGAGTGCACACAGCACTGCCCATCACTTGTGCTGGATCTGCACCTAACAAAGGGGGAGGTGAGTGCTGGTGCAGGCTGGGCTGTGTGCTCATGGCAGCTCTGTCCCCAGCTCCAGCAGCCTCTCCTCCAGCAGGGCCCTGTGTGGGAGTGACTGCACTCCGGAGCTGATCAGCATTCAGGGGATGCCACCCTCCTCCTCCTCCTTCCCCCCATGAGTCAGTGTGCAGGAGGCAGGCAGCCCTTTCTCATCATCAGTGTGCTGCAGGTTGGCTTTGCCCTTACTGCCCAAGGAGGCTGTGGATGCCCCATCCCTGCAGGCTTTCAAGGCCAGGCTGGATGTGGCTCTGGGCAGCCTGGGCTGCTGGTTGGTGACCTGCACACAGCAGGGCGTTGGAACTGGACGAGCATTGTGGTCTTTTGCAACCCAGGCCATTCTATGATTCTAGTTGTGAACCACTCATAGAAAAGGGCAGATTTTGAACCACGAGGTCGGAAAAGACCTCTAGGATCATCAAGTCTAACTGCCAACCCATCATCACCAGGGACAGGGCTTAGCGGGTCACCGCAGTGACCCCAGCGCTCCCTGGGCAGCCGTGCCACCGCAGCACCGCTGTACCCAACCTGGTGCAACATCAGGCATCACCTCCCGTCCTGAGATGCCAAGGGGAAATCCTTCACTCAGAGCGCAGCGAGGCCCTGGCACCGCTCACAGCCGTGGGTGCCCCATACTTGGAGGCACCCAAGGCCGCGGACGCGCTGTGGGCATCCCGAGCTGGGGGGCACCCGGCCCACGGCAGGGGTGGGAGGGACTGCGGGCCGCGAAAGCCCTCGCAACCCAACGCGCCGCGATCGCACGCCGCGCCCCCTCACCTTGTGCAGCTTCCACATGGCCCCCAGCGCCTTCACCTCGTGGCTGGAGTGCTTGCCCTCCTCCAGGCACTGGTAGCACACGGGGCTCTTGCACTGCACGCAGTACATGCTGTGGTTCTCCAGCTCGTGGTCCGTGCACGTGGAGATCTTGCGGGGGCTCAGACGGCGGCCGACGCGGCCCTGCGCGGGCGGCACCAGGCGGTGTTTGGCCAGGGGGCCGCGGGGCGGATGGCAGCGCAGGCGGCACGGCTCGCAGTAGAAGACGTCGCACTGCTCGCACATGACGGCCGCCTCTTTGGGCGCCTTCTCGCACAGCTGGCAGCGCAGCGCCGCCGCCCGGCCCTGCTGGTAGCGATCGATGACGCCCTCCAGCAGCCGGTTGCGGGGGAAGCCGCGCAGCCCGCGCTCGTCCAGCACCAGGCTGCGGTGGCACTGCGGGCACGTCAGGCACGCGTTGCGGGGCGGCGGAGGCGGAGGGGCCAAGGCGGCGGGGGGGGGGGGGGGGGGGGGGGGGGAAAACCCGCACGCCGTTGGGGGATTTCTGGCACGGGGTGGTGGGAGCGCTGGCGAAGCCGCCGTAGGAGCCGTAGCCGCTGTCCGCCTCGCTGTACAGGCTCATCTTATCCAGGTCCAGGTAGTCGTAGTCGGAGACGGCCGAGCCCGACGCGCGGCGGCTCTGCGGGGATTCCGAATCCGGCGTCTGCACCAGGATGTTGCGGGCGCACGCCTGGCACAGGTTGTGCGAGCAGGGCAGGATGATGGGCTCGCGGTAGAAGGAGCCGCACACCGGGCATTTCAGCTCCTCTTCCATCTCTTCCATAAGGGGAAAAAGCGACGCGCGGCACCGGCCGCGGCACTGCCCGACGACACACCGCACCGCACCGCGTCCCGGCGCCGACTGCCCGCCGCCCGCACGCCGCCCCGCCTCGCCCCGCCCCTCCCCGCCCCGCGCCCTCTCATTGGTCCGCTGACAGCGGGGAGGCGACCGGCGCGCCGCTATTGGTTGTCCCTCCCGTCCGTCCGCTGGCGCCGCGGGGGGGGGGCCGTTCTCGGGGCTGCGGGGTCGGCGCTGGGGCGGCCGGCCGCCTCCGCTGCAGTCCCGGTTTTACCCTAGAGAACGGCTCCGCCGCCCCCCGGGCCGCCCTCCGTCCCCGCCCAGCCCTGCGGGTTGCCCCCAAGATGGCGGTGATGTTATCACCGTCGTTTGCCCGCTCCCCTTCTGCACCCCGGCAGCCTGCGGGAGGATTCGCTTTGTCTGCCGGAGCCGTCGATTAGAAATCGGGATCGAACGTGAAGATATCGCTGGGAGCGCGGCGGGATGCTGGGCCGTGCCAAAAAACCACGACGGTGCGGTGGCTCTAAGACCCACCGGGAAATGGCAGCAGTTGGGGGTCGGGATGCGCTCCCGTATCCCCTCCAGCCTTCATCCCAGCCTTCATCCCAGCCTTCCTCCCAACCGCATCCTCCAGCCGGGCTGTAGGACACGAGGAAGGCAGTGCTGGGGAAATCGATGGGTTTCTCATCCAAGATCAGAGCGAGGAGCAGCAGGATGTGATGCTGAAGGCTGTCTGTCGCTAATTAATCTGCCGGGATCATTGCAGCACATTGATCTGTGGGGCAGAAAGGAGCCTACCTCAATTCCCCCCATGGGTGGATTCCCAGAGTGGATCATTGAGGTGGTAAATTGGCTGCTCCCACCTTTGCTGTGTGCTGTGTGGGCTCCTCGGTCCTGGGTGGGATTTTGTGCAGGTAATGGGCAGCCAGGAGGGTGAGTTTGGGTTGATTGGTGAGGCTCTGAGCTGTGCTGGAGCTAAGAAATAACAGAGAGGAATGAGATGAGACAGAGAGCTCTGCAGGCTTCATGGCCCTCCTGTAACACCTCAGAGAGATGAATGAGAGTGGGTGGGCTCAGGGCCCCCTCCTTCCAGAGGGACACTTCCACCCATGCATGGCATTCCTACTCCATGGACAGAAGTGAGCTCTGCACAGGGTCTCTGTGTTGTGTTTCCCCATGCCTACTGGAACAATCTCAGTGGACATGTCCTTGGATGAGAGTTGCCTTTTTTTATTCCTTTAAGACATTGGCAGCCCACAATTCATCCTGTACTCAATGCATAAAACCTGGTCCTCTTCCTCTCAGCCACTCTGAGCAGATGAGCTCTTGGTTGACAGCAGAAATCCTGCTTGATTTGTCCCTGTGTGCACACCTGACCTTTAGTTCCACATCCCATCCTCATTCCACCTTTCCAGGTCATGGAGCCCAAGCCTGATGATGAGGCATCCAGCAGAAATGCCTGCTGAGATGTCCTACAGCATCCCAGGTCTGAAATCCCAGCACTGAAACAGGGGTGGGCAGATGGAGGTTGGATGTCAGGGGGAAGTTGTGTGCTGTGAGAGTGGTGAGGTGCTGGAACAGCTGCCCAGAGAGGCTGTGATGCCCCGTCCATCCCTGGAGGTGTTGAAGGCCAGGTTGGATGGAGCCCTGGGCAGCCTGGGCTGCTGTGAAATGTGGAGGTTGGTGGCCCTGCATGGCACAGGGGGGTTGGAGCTTCGTGATCCTTGAGGTCCCTTCCAACCCGGGCCGTTCTGTCATTCTGTGAAACCTCTGGCCCTGTGGCTCTGTTTCTGAAATGTAGAAGCTCCGGAGGTTGGAAACACCTCCTGTCTGCTCACGGTCTGCAAGGAAAGGTGCCATCTTACTGCAGGTGTTGGAGCCCACTGAACTCAGGTGGTCCTGAGGAGTTCCTCCATGCATAGGTGGTGGCATGAGTGCCATCACAACTATGTTACATATTCTGGGCAAGCAGCATCCATGGGGTCCCATGAAATTCACCTGTTTTGGGGTCGGGGCTGACTCTTGAGCCCAGCAGCATCACGTAAAGGCTTTCTGCTGACTTCAGTGGCTCTGAGTCAGGAGCTGCTTGAATCACAGGCAGCGTCTGACTGCATCTGTCCCATCCATGTTCCCAACACGACGACACAAAGCTTCTCTGGCTGCTGAGCAATAGCTCTGGATCTGGGTGGCCTTTTGGTGCTACAGGACCTGATGCCACACGGCCTCCTGAGAAACACCAACGGGACCATTAACATGTAAGCATTTCAGGTGTTTGATGACCGTTTCCTTTAACAGGCAGGGCTTGCACTGGGGATGCTGGCAGTGAGCATGGTGACAACATCTCCCCATCACCTCCAGCACCACTTGCTGGACATACACTTTGGCAGATAAATCAGCCGGACTGACATCCAAGCTGGTGGCACATCAGCATCCTGTATTTGCTGAGTGCTTTCAGAGGTGACATCATTTCTTTCCATCCTATTTTTCTTCGGGTTTTATCGGACAGTTTCTGATTTCATTAGCTGTTGCTAATACACAGGAAGAGCTGAGCTGCAGGGATAATTTGCGATGCTCCTTTGACCGCTGCCTTTGTGCTGCCCACTTACTCATCTCCCCTGAGATTAATGCCCCACTTTCCCAACCTGTGACTCATCTCAGAGAACAGCAACACTGAACTCATCCCACCCGAGCAATCTGTCCTTCCTCCCACAGCCTGGCTCTGTCTTCTTCGCCGCTCTCTGCTGGCTGAAGACTCTGCTGGGAGCTTTCAGGGCTGGAGATGCGGCATCCCTGCAGACAGTGCTGCCTCTGCATTGCACAGTGCACCCATTGGAGCCCCCCATTCCCCGTGCTCTGCTGGCAAAGCTTTCTCCGGTCCTGCAGATCTGGCAGGAACTTGATGATCCTCGGGGTCCCTTCCAACTCAAGCCATTCTATGATATCCCCGTCTTCCAACAATTTCTGCTTGCTTTTAGCTCATACATCACCATGTAAACCCACTCCACCTTTACGAACCTCTGCAGTGCAGTCAGCTTTGCTGTGATACCCAAGCAAACAAAACTTCACATCCCAACGAGCGCCTGCGTTCGATGCAGAGAAGGGCTTCAGGAACATCATTATTAAAGAGCAGCATGCAGGTTATTTCATTTCCCAGCCTCACTCCACCCATGGTGGCTTATGGCTCGGAGCTGGAGGAAAATCACTTTAAAAGTTTTTGGATGTATCAAGTGGGAGGCCAAAATCTAATGTATAGCTGCGTCTGGTGCAGACTTCTTCACGCTGCCATGGTAACCAAACTAACTAAAAATAAGAAGTATTCCCATAAATGTCAAAACACACCATGCTTTCGTGACGTACCGAGTCTTTGACCTGAAATCTGTGATCATTATGTAACGGTGTTTAACATGAAGGTAATTGCAGGGGAAAATTGTCTCCAGGTAAGGCACTTTGCATAACTTAGGTAGCCAGCCTGCTTCCCTGCCTTCTTTGTGTCACTGACATGATAACCAGTGCTTAACAGAGCTGCTCACATCACTCGGATCTGTTATGTGCTAATGCACACGCGGCCCTCATGGAATTGGTGCCATTGACCATCATCTCCATGTAACCATCACTCAGGGCTTGGTGAAATCCAGGCTTCTGGAAGGCTTCCCGTGCAGGTAGCAGCACCACGTGGACTTCAGAGCCTTGGGAAGGAGCTTGGAGAGCTTGGAAAGAAACGTGGGGAACCTGGTGTAGGGGTAGATGCCTTCACAGAGGGCATCCAGTGTCAGCACCCACCATAGCATCGCCTCCCATGTCGATGGGGTAGCGAGACAGCTGGGCCAGAAAGACCCACTGAGCCCTGGGGGGAGGTCTGGGTGGGCTTGGGGTGCTGCTGAGTGAGCCAACAAGTCCCACAGTGAAGGACAGCAGCGAGGGGACCCTGTGCTCCACGTTGGGCTGTAGGGGTGGGTGGGCTGCAGCCCCACATGGGATCAGAGGTGCAGGTCCTGCACTCACTGCCTGCAGGGAACTGCTGCTCCCAGCCCCTGGTGTGGGTGTTCCATGCCTGTTGCCATGCAGTGACACATTCAGATGAACCAAGAGGGTGGAAGTGTTGAGGAGATGTTGAGAGAAGTGAGCCAGGTATGTTCCCAGCCCTGGAACCAACCCTCACTAAGACACATCAGGTTGACAAAGTCCCATCTTCCATCTCAAGAAATGGACAATGTGGCATGGAGAGAAATCCATATTCTCTCAGGTAGGCTCACAGAGGGCAACATCTGTCCTCGTTTGGGCCCATATCTGGAAAACAAATATATGTCTATGGCTATCCAGCAGTGCTTCTCTAGTGGTTGGTGACCCTGCACACAGCAGGGGATTGAAACTGGATGATCATTGCGGTCCTTTGCAACCCAGGCCATTCTATGATTCTATGATTCCCCTACACACCACAGCTACATCCTGCTCTTCTGCCACCAAGGTTAACTTCAGAAAAGTCCAATTTTTGTCTCTTCAGGCCTGAGGAGTCTTGGGGTCTTGTTAGAAGTTGGACTCAATGATCCTTATGGGTCCCTTCCAATTCAGCATATTCTATGATTCCAAAGCAGCACCATCCAGCCCTACAGCCCATGTGCATGTAGGGGATCCAGAACCAGCCCTGCTGCAAGAAGATGTGCACCCACCCACCCACCTCAGGCACGGCAGCAGATGCTGGCACAGATGAACAGTCGATCTGTGTGGGAGAGGACTGGGAAAGAAAATATCTACTGGGAGACGTCACTTGAGACACTGATTCACTGGGGGCTGAGCTGTCCTCACTGCAACTTCACTGGCATGGGCTGATGCTATTCTTTTGGAGGGTCCTGTGTTGGCCATGCAGTGGGGTTTTACACAAGAAGATTAGGAACAAATCCCCTCTGATGGTCTCATGGATGTCCTGGAGCTGCTCCTGTCTGGCTCTAAGAGCGTTATAAAGGCTCTAGGCTTCCTTCTCCCACTGCTGCTCTGTGTCCACCCACCTTGCCCAGGATGCCACCGGAGATTTGATGGCTTCAAGGGCTGCTGCCCACCTGCCCCGGGAACTGGCACTCAATCAGGACCCAGGGGAACCCAGGGGGATTGGGTACTTCCACCAGGTCAGTGCTGGCATTGGGATGCTCTTGGCTTTTTGTTTGTCTTCATTTTTAAAGCTCACTACTCCCATACCTATTCCTTGCTTTCTTTCCATTTTTTTTCTTCTTCTTCCTGCTGCCATGGCAACCTCAACATATTCTGGTCACGGCTTTGGCCACAGGAACATCCATCAACAAGTGACACCCCAGCAGGGCAGGCAGAGCCCTGGGGACACCCCTGCAGACAGGAATTCTTCAGCAGGCTGCACAGCTCTCCCTTGGTCCCACTCCCCGCTCCCTCTGCCTGCAGCTGGCCCAGGTTTTAGAATAGGGCTGAGTAATAGGATCTGGCACTGCAGCCCCATGCAGACACAGCCAGGAACCTGAGCCACACCTCTCCTGCATGAGGAAGCCCCGGACCAGGCTCCAAGCCACCTGAATTAGGTCCTTCCTCCAGAGCATCCATGAGCTCCTCCAGCATCACAGCTCCCAGGGCTGTGAGTGTAGAAGTGCTGCCTTCTGTGTGATGGGGATGTGGAGGGACTCCTCTCGCTGAGCCCAAGCAGGTGGCACTGGGGTGCTGTGGGGCGATGCCTGGGGCTCAGGCACTCCTGGAGCTCATCAGTTGGCATGCTCACTCTGAAGCCCTTGGGAATGCTCTGCAGCCAAACTGGAGCATTTTGGGGTGTCATAGAATCGTTAAGGTTGGAAAAGATCGCTAAGATCATCAAGTCCAACTGTTGACTCATCAGTACCGTGCCCACTGAGCCATGTCCCTGCTGGGCCCATCAGTGCTTTGGATGTGGTCAGGTCCCAAAGGCATGAGGAGATGCCCGACTCAGTCCTGAGGTCACCTTGTGTGGGGAATGCCAGCTCGAGCTGCCTGGCATTTGGGTGATGCCATGGAGGATCCTTCAGTAGGAGGTGGGCACTGTTGTTGTGGCTCATTGGCTCCTCCACAAAAAATGTATTCTGCTCCTGAGTTCTTCTTGGGACCAGAAGTTGCATTTACTTTGGATGTATGTGATTTCCAGTGCTCAGATGGACCTTCAGCCTGAAGTTTATTTGCATTTTAATAAACTGTCTTTGATGGAGAACACCCTGCTCTATTCATCTGCCACAAAAGAGGAGTGAATTGAAAATTATGCAGGATCTTAATGGATTTGAAAGGAAATTGCCAGCTCTGACTTGACTTCACTCAGAAATCTGAAGATCAAATGATCCTGCCTGCAGCAGACTTAAAAAGCTCCAACATCTGCTCGTGCTGAGAGCACAGAAGGGATCGGCACAGAAAGATGCTGGGGAGGGAAAAGTGAGGGCATGTGAGGACACGAGAGGGCCCATATGTGTCCTCCTGGGCTGGGGGCTTCACATTGGGGGAAAATCTAAGGGGGGCACAGCGTGGGTTTGGGTTGGAACCAAGGTGCTTTGCCTGCAGGGCCCGTGAAGGCTTGGCAGTTAGCTGGGGATGGAGCAGAGCCAGGTTTGCAGGACGAGGGATGCTCAGGGCAGGAGCAGCATCTCCACAGCTCTCCCCTGCTCTCCATCCTTCTCTGGAGGATGCTGCAGCTGTGCCCGTGGGTGGAGGTTCGCTGGAGGAGGAGCAGGAGGTGGGCAGACAAAATCACCAAGGCGAAGGCAGACAGAGAATAGGATCCAAGCATCTGAGATCTTCATTGTCTTCCTTGCTATTCAGCTGGAGAAAATTTAGCACCATCCGAGGAGAGCAAAGCCATCTTCACAGCTCTGCCACTTCCCGGTGGAAGCAAGCTCTCTATTTATAGCTGCATATCAGGTGCTGCTCTGAACATTTGCACCCCAGGCTGGGCTGTCTGGGGCTTCCAGGGCTGACTGGAGAGGATTTAGGCATCTCCAGGTGGATCTCATGGGATGCGCTTGGCCCCGGGGCCAGCTTGCTTGTGCAGCCCTTGAAATAAGCAAGCATTTGGGACACCTGAGCTCTGCATTTAGCATTCCTACCTGAAAGGAGGTAGAGAGATGGAGTTGGTCTCTGCTCCCAGATAACTGCTAGAAAAAGAGTTGATGGCCTCAAGCTGTGCCAGGGGAGGTTTAGGGATGCTGGGAAACATTTCTTATCTTGAAAGAGTGGTGATGCAGTGGCACAGACAGCCCTGGGAGTGGGGTCACCATCCCTGGAGGTGTTCCATGTAAGAGAAGAGCAGTACAGCCCTGCTCTGCTCACCAGCCACCAACCGTGCCCCAGTTTGGGCCATTTCTGCTCTGGGTTGTCCTGACCCCCTCACTTCACTTAGGGTTTATGGGCTTGAAAGGGCCAGGAAGGTTTTCAAGCTGCTCTCACTTTGTCTCTGTTTTGAAAATATTTCCCAAGTGCTGTGGATGCTCAGCCCATCTCCTCCCCCAATGGCTCCAAACACCTTCATGTTGTCTTTCAAAACAGGCTCTCAAATCCCACATCAGAGGTTCTTCAGCTCCGAGCAGCATGATGAGGGCCTTCTCTCCCACTGCAGCTGTGGTTCTGCCTTTATGCAGTGAGAAGGCAGCTCAAGGGTGGCACACGATTCATTAATGCCCAATTAACGGCTGTAATTATCTACCCTGACATAAATAACCGGCTGCAAACCTTCCATTGGTACAGGGTGCCCTGACTCACACAGCAGGGGCAGGAAACGAGACCTGCTTCAGGAAAAACCTTTACCCGAGTAAGGAATAAATACTACTTTGCCTTTATGCAAAGCCCACAGCACTGTGGGACGATGCAGAGGACTGCTCCACACCCCAGCTATGAGCACCCAGAAGATGTGCTCCCAAACAGATAAACACATAAAAATACCCAAGGAATACGTGCTGCTCTGACTAAAGCATTGCTAAAATAGAGGAAGGTGCAAATTCCTTTTCAGTTGTTCCTCCCCTGCCTCTGCATGCACCCCCGCAGGGCCAGCAGCCAGCAGCATCACACTGACCCTCCTATCTTCTCCTGCAATGGGCCCTAAGGGGTGGTGATAGGATAACACCTAATCAATGAGTGGCAAACCTCGTTGCTATTTGTTTTAGAATCTCCTGAGGTTCAGGCAGGTGGAGGCAGGAGAGGAGCAGTGGTGATATTTGGGGTGGGCTCGTGTCCCAGCCTGCGTCTCCCAGGAGCAGCTGTGCTGAGCAATGTGCCCTTCCCCAGCAAACCCATGGGCTCTGCTTCCCCTGGGGCTGCAGGGCTCTAGCATTTACATGGTGAGATCACAGAGTCACAGAACGGTTCGGGATGGAAGGGACCCTTCAAGGCCATCTGGTCCAACAGCTCTGCAGTGCACAGGGACACCCACAGCTCCATCAGTGCTCACAGCTCATCCCCTCACCTTGGTGTCTGCAGGGACGGGGTGGCACCACCTCCCTGGGCAGCCCTTTCCAATGCATTACCATTCTTTCGGAGAAGAAATGCTTCCTAATATCCAAGCTGACCCTCCCCTGGCACAACTTGAGGCTGTCACCTCTCATCCTATCGCTGTTACCTGGAAGCAGGGCCAACCCCCACCTCACCACCAGCGCCTCTCAGGGGGCTGTAGAGAGCGATGAGGTCTCCCCTGAGCCTTCATGTCTCCAGAAGAGGAACGCACAGCACGCGTGTGTCATCTGTCCCTTCACATGCTTCCACTGACAACAACGAAACACGTGTGCATTGTTAACAGCCCATTAAAATTCATTGGGAGCTGCCACTGCTCAACTAGAAGCTGCTCTTGATGCTAAGCCAAATGATTTGAGTTTTTCGTCTCGGTGCTCATGTAAACAAACTGTCAGACATCCAGATGCAAGAATGGAGAAGCATTCGTGGAGTGTAAGGGCTGATGGGGCTCAGCGTATATTCATTTACTAATCTGATTGTTGTGCATAAATTAAATGGCAGTGTTAGAAGTGTATTCCCTGAGCCCGTGTTCTTCTGTATTAATGTGTGATGATTTTGCATCTTGGGTCACTGAGCAAACAGATGCTCACAGCGGTGAACTGAACCAAAGCCGGATGTGTGCAGCCCGTTGTTTTCACACCTGTAGGTCTCTAAATGCCCAGTTTGGAAGATTCCTATTGCAGAACACCATTCCAAGGGTATAAGATGATAGAATCACTGAGTTGAAGAATGGTTGGGTTGGAAGGGACCTTAAATCTTCCCCTGTAGGGATTGCTGGTTGTCTCCGTGGGCTGGTTGCCCCATCCCTGGAGGTGCCCAAGGCCACGGATGGGCCCTGGGAAAGCTGAGCTGGGGGTCACACAGCCCAAGGCAGGGATGGGGCTTTGGGTCCCTTCCAACCCAACCGTGCTGTGACTCTGTGATCCGATTCTACATCAGCAGCTCTGTGCTGCCCACTGCAGACAGCGCTCCGTCAGCAAGGCTGCGGCTCTCTGGCTTTGCCTCATCTCCACAAGCGCAAGGACGTGCAGCATAATGACTTCGTTTACAGTGGAAATCCAATTACTGCAGGGAAGCATTTCATTAGAGTGGATTTTCTCTGCTGGCCGCCGCACTCTGGGCGCTCGCTGGTGGCGTCGGCGCACGGCCAGCTGCTCACACCAGGGCAATGCGTGGCAGTGACAAGCTGTGCAAGGCAGCGTGTCGTGCTCTGAGCTCTGGCAGCTCAGTCAGCTCGTGGTGCTGGGGCTTTCTAGGAACACCTCCTGAAACTCTTCATAATGCACACTCTCTGCTCAGAGTTTCTAGCAGCTCGTATCTGCTTTGAATTTGGTGAAATTGGTCTTTATAAAGAGGAAGTACATCCTGCAATGATTTTCTCCCAAAACACAGCAAGCGTTGCATGAATAAGGGCTGGGAATGAACGTGCCTGCCATTAGCACAGTGCAATTTGCGAGCAGGAGGTGCTGCTGCAGAAGGCACGGTGGCAGCAGATTCATGGGGCTGCAGTTGGGCACTGCAATGCAATTCATCAGCAGTGATAGATCTTGCTAAAGAGCGGAGCTCACCTCCGTGGCAGTGACAGATCACCTCCCCGCTATCACTGCATCACATTGCACTACCAAGGAAATTAAACAGTTCCTCTTGGGGAGTGTAGTATTGGCTATTCAAAGTGGGCTGTTGTAGACATGGGAGGAGAGCAGAAATGCATGAAAATGAGAGTAGTGAGCGAGAGGGAAGAACGCTCTTTGTGGCCCCATCTTATCAAATCCCCCCCCGTTTCTCACTTTGAGGCTCTGTGTGGTTTCTGGTTCACCCCAAGGGTGGGCAGTGGGCATGGTGGGGACGGGTTGGGGTCGGACTCAGTGATCTCCAAAGTCTTTTCCAACCAGAGAGATTCTGTGATTCCCTGGTTTAGTTTGATTCAGCATACTCAGGTTGGAGAAAGCATTTGTGATGACTGCAGTGAAGCTTCCTCATGCCTGCTTCCATCTCCCTCTTCCCTGTGATGGCAGGCAGAGCCCTACCAGAAGAACACACTTCGCTCTACAATGCCTTTTTTAGCCCCGTTGTTCCCACTGCTGCCTGCAGGTGAGTGAGGCACACACTGGATTGGACTTCTGGGAAGAAGATTCTCTAATAAGCGTGGCTTCTTGCTTGGTTTCTCAATGACATTTTAAGGCAGAGGCAGGCAGGGACCGGTGGGTGAAGGAACATTTTGCATCAGCCTACACAGCAGTTACAGCACCCTCGGTAAGTAACGTGTGGGCACATCATACACAGCTCTTCAAAACAGAAATGCAGATATGCGTGCCAGAGAGAACACCCTCTGGGGAACAAAGGGCAGAGCTCTTATTATGGAATCATTGACTCAATTATTCCCTTAAAGCATACGAAAATGCCTCCAGATTTTTTACTTATTTTGCAAAGGGATGAAT
Organism: Centrocercus urophasianus; assembly: GCF_019232065.1. Taxonomy (NCBI): domain Eukaryota; kingdom Metazoa; phylum Chordata; class Aves; order Galliformes; family Phasianidae; genus Centrocercus; species Centrocercus urophasianus. Next base: position 51,169,033 of record NW_024884586.1, read on the forward strand.
AGATCCATACTTTGTTAGTGTAAATAGGTTTCTATTTGAATTAGCAGAGAGAACGCTAGCTTGGCCAGCTCTTCCCCTGCAGGCAGCTCGCTGTAAGCTCTCGGGCCATCAGCCACAGTGCAGAGCAGTGAAGGGAAGAACAACACGACTCTCTAAAGGCACTGAAGTGTGACTGCAGCTCATCTGGATGCCAGGGGTTATGCAGAGAATGGGACCACTTCCCCCTCTCCCCATGGCCCCTTCTGGCCTCGGTATCTGGGGAAGAGAATCGAATCCAATCCCATAGAATCAAAGAGAATCATAGAGTGGTAGGTGGGACAATATTCTGGTTCCAGCCTCTCTCATGACAAAGGCATTTCTCATAGTGACAGCACAGATGTAAGCCCTGCTGACATCTCTCTGGCCTTGTGATGTTTTAAAGAGAGAAACTGGGCCCAAACTGGGATGTTTTCATTGTCATATTTCATGTCTTTCACAGTTAAAGCTGCCCTATTTCCCTGTTGCTCAAACAAGCATTTGCAGGAGCTCCTAAACCAGCACAAGAACATCTGCGCAGGCCTTTCCCTTTGCAAAGGATGCACTGTGAAAGAAAAATATCTGGATATCATTTTCCCTCGTATGCCTTTGGACACCCTTAGGCAGATTCCTGTGCTGGCCTCAGGGCAACAGGTTTCTTGTCATTAAAATACAGCACACGAGTTTCAAGAAGCAAAATGGTCCCTATCTCCTGGAACCACGAGGAGCTTTCATGCTGGTGCAAAGCGATGCCAAACCGTCAGGCCGTGAAGGATTTACATTCACATCTTACTGCAGCAAATCAATACCTGGAGGGCAGGAGATGGTCGTGTTGAGTATGGCTCTGCAGAGGAGCATGCAATATACTAGTCAGCCCAGCCTCATTCCATGCTTTGCTATGTACTGTAAGTCCTGGTTCGTGCATCTTTCACAGCAACATGCTATCAAGCAGCAGAGGAAGCAGCAACACTTACATTTCTGGCTGCCTGACATTTCCTACTGCAAACTTCCAGCTTCTTCTCACTTCCCAAGCTGCAATCTTGCACAGTGACGTGTTCCAGGCCAACTAGCTGCCATGGAACAAACATTCTGGAAGGTTTCTGCTCAAATCAGTTCAGCAGATAAAGACCGAAGCTACCAAGAAAAGGAGGTTTGCCGCACACTGTGTTTCTATGAGGTCATCGCACTCATCCCTGACTTGGATCAGCTTGGAAATTTGGTGGTTGATCAGACTGGAAACTGGTAGTTGAGCAGTTTGGGTCCCTCAGCCATTCCCCATAAGACTTGTGCTCCACACCCTTACAGCATTCTTGCCCTTCTTTGGATGCAGCCCGCACAGATGCATCCCATGCCCACACCACAATCTGGAAGCCCCCTGAGATGTCCTGAGCCACGAGGGGAAGCCAATGAGGGAATGAAGCTAACCAGGGCTTCCAGTGGCCTTCAAGAGAATCACAGAATCCTGGAATGGCCTGGGTTGCAAAGGAGCACAGTGCTCATCCAGTTCCAACCCCCTGCTATGAGCAGGTTGCCAACCAGGCTGCCCAGAGTCACATCCAGCCTGGCAAAGAGAAGGGTTTCACCCCTCTAAGGGAGCAAATCTCATTGACACAGAATTTGATGCTAAAAAAGAGATAAAAGCTATTTCAGAATACTGCAAGAAAGCAGTTAAAGCAAATGAATAAACAAGTGAGACAATATTAATTGTCTGAAACACAATCTGCTTGACTTTTGGTTTATAAAGATCTCTCTACTTGAGTTCCCATAGCAACTATTGCGCAAAACCACACTTTTCCTAATCATCTCCACTGAGTTTAAAGCAATTTTGTAATCCAATCAAATGTAAAGAAGAGAATTTGCTTTTGCGCTGAGAAAACTGCTACCTAATGAGCAAACAGTGACTGGGAGAGGCCAGATTTACAATTACGACCCTAGAGAGGCACTTAATTACTGAATAATTAGCGGTTACTGGAGTTCCTCAGCACAGAGAGGAACAGGCTTGTGGGTATTGGCTGTGAGAGGGGCTGCTGCAATTCGAAGGTCTTTCAAGCAGTTTTCTAAGGTGAGAGCAGCAGGCCTTACTGTGCATCACATTTAGTTGGATATGAGGAGGAAGTTTTTCAGCCAGAGGGTGGTGAGGCACTGGCACAGGTTGCCCAAGGAGGCTGTGGATGCCCCATCCCTGCAGGCATTCAAGGCCAGGCTGGATGTGGCTCTGGGCAGCCTGGGCTGCTGGTTGGCGACCTGCACACAGCAGGGGGTTGGAGCTGGATGAGCACTGTGCTCCTTTGCAACCCAGGCTGTTCTATGTTGCTATGACTCTATGATGCAAACTGCAGTCAGGAATGAATTGCATAACAGCAGAAGCTGAGGCAGTGCAGCTCTTAGAATGAAGTTTTGGGGAATCCAAGCCCCAAAACATCTGAGGGAGCAGAGGATGAGGCTGTCAGATGGGAACTTGCTTTCCCAACAGTTTTCTCCCAGCACAGTCCCCTGTGGAGGTGGGTGATGTCTGCTCATCCTCCCCAGCTGTGCTCAGTGTGTGAAAGCCTCGTTCCCAGGCAGCAAGTCCCACCTGGCCCTGGGACTTCACAGCACCCTCTGTGTGCTCAGTGTAGATAGATAGGGTCACATTATTTCCCCTTGGAAGGTAGCACTCCCCATAGGAGGAAGTGCTGATGCATAGACTGCTTTCCTGTAATGCAATGCAGAGCTGCAGAAAAGCAATTAGCTCTTGACTTTAATTCTTCAGATGCTGAAGCCCATAAAACTGTTCAGAGCGGCCAACTTTCCCATAAGGCCAAAGCTCAGAAACAGCCAAATAAATTAAGCAAGATCAGTTTGTCTTCCTACAGCGGTACAGAATGCAGCCCCAGGCTTGTTGTGACTTTCAGGGTCAGCCTGCTTTCACCCTGGGCTCTGGGACAATGACTGCATGTCTCCTGACTCATAGGAGCACTCTGCATAATCTCTCAGCATTTCATAAATGCAGGCTCGGTAAATGAGGTCAGGGCTCTGCTGCTGCACCTTGTCCAGGGACTGCAGAGCTTGATCCACATTTTGGAATCATTACCTGGCCAGCATTCTGCTCTCTCAAATCGGTCAGCCCCAGGTGGGCAGCCACAGTGCTCCTACGATCATCTGTCTGGTTTTGTTCTTTTTGTCAGGATGTGGAAGGGTACTTAAAAGGGGAAAAATAAAAATAAAAAAATAAATGCAGGAACAAGGATGTATAACAAGGTGTGTGTGTATATATATATATTTTATTTTTTTTTTCCCCATGTGTGACCACTGACACAACTGGTTGAATTGGCAAAACTTGTTCATCTCTGTAGCTTCATCTTTGGGCAAAACGTTGAGATGTTCATGTGCTTTGTTTGGTCTTTTTTTTTTTTCCATTTCCAGTTGAAAAGAAATTGAAGCCCCAAAGGAGGACACTTCCTATTCCCACACTTCCTATTCCCACTCCTACCTGTGGGATCTATTTGTCTGAGGCACAGATGTCATCAAGAGAAGAATCACAGCATGGCCTGGGTTGCAATGGAGCACAGTTCTCATCCAACTCCAACCCCCTGCTGTGTGCAGGTCGCCAACCAGCAGCCCAGGCTGCCCAGAGCCACATCCAGCCTGGCCTCGAATGCCTGCAGGGATGGGGCATCCACAGCAATGCATTGGTCTTTCCAATGTTCCGTGTCTCATGGCTGGATCTTCCCTTCTCTGATCAGTATTCAGAACAGTTCAGAGCCTCGTGATTCCTCTTTTGTCTCTAATAACTCATAAGCGCGTGCTTCAGACTCTTTCTGCGCATCAGCAATACTTATTCTCCTTTCTGACTGGATGTGAGCCCAACTTTGGCCAAAACGGCCACAAGTTTTGTGGTTGTGTGCAGGGCGGAAGAAACGTAGGCTGACCCTAACATCCCCTGCCCCTCAGCTCCTTAGAAAGACAACCTAGAAAGAAGGGGGACCGTCATCAAACAAGAGAAGAGCCTTCCTGTTGAGCACCTGGGTACAGAGCAGGACGCCCCTAGCGGGACGTGAGGACCGGTTCTAAGCGAGGAGGGCTCGTTTCGCTCTCCTCGCTGCCACGAAGCAGCCTCAACTCTGCCCCTCTGTGGCTACGTTGAAAAAGCACATGGAAGCAGATCAGCAATCGGTGGCCACACGGTAATTCTGAGCCCTGAAGTGGCGGAGGAGGTACGAAGTCGTACAGTCATCCTTCTGGGGGTCTGCCAAGCTGTTTCCATAAGGAGCTCGGCGTGCCTTTGAAATAATAATCATCTTTTTAACTGCTCTCATGGGTGCTGCGGGCTAGCTTACTCCACCTGGCAAGGCTACAAATGGTGGGATGTGGTATTTGCCCCATCCCTGCAGGCATTCAAGGCCAGGCTGGATGTGGCTCTGGGCAGCCTGCTCTGCTGGTTGGCGACCTGCACACAGCAAGGGGTTGGAGCTGGATGAGCACTGCGTTCCTTTTGAACCCAAGCCATGCTGTGATTCTACGATATGAAATTATCGCAAAGACCCCACTGAAAGATGCAGGGAAGGAAAGGAGCCCTTACGCAGCCCATAACAAACATGGCGGCAGTACCGCCCGTAGCAGCGGAAGCGGAACGCTGGCTCCCCATTGGCCAAATCCATCACCGACGAGCCCGCCCGCCCACATAACTCGCCTTCCGATAGGCTGCCGCCCTCTCTGAGCCCGCCCCCACCCCCTTGCAGTCACAGGGCGCAACCTTTGTGCGCATGCTCAGCGTCCCCGGAAGTTGTGTTGTGAGGGCGCGGCGCAAGATGGCGGCTGCGGGGCGGCTGCAGGTTTGGGGCGCGCTACGCAAACCGAGCCCGGTGAAGGAACTGTGGGACGGCACGCGGTGGGAATTGCCGCGGTGCGGAGCCAGGCCCGTCGGTGAGGAGCCCCCAGTGCTCCGGGAGTGGTCTCGTCAGGGCGGAGCAGAGCAGGAGGAGCACCTCTCTCGCCCTGCTAGCCGTGCTCCGTGCATCCGGGGCACGCTGCTGCCTCAGTGCCAGCCACGGACCACCATTCAGCAGCCGTTCATCACCATTTGTCAGCTGTTGGTCAACCGTTGCTCAGCCAGGACCCCCATGTCCTTCTCACAGCTCCTCTCCAGCAGCTCAGCCCCAACCTGTGCAGCTCCATGAGGTTATTCCTCCCCAGCTGTAGGACCCTGCACTCCTCCTTGTTGGACCCAAGGTTTTTCATCCCTCACCAAAAGCCAGGCTGGATTTTTTTTATGCTGCCAGCAATGTGTCAGATTCCCTCTGCCAGCCTACATCATGTGATTACCCAGCGTGGTCTGTTGGGCTGAAAACTGCACGTCATGTGGCCCAGAAATTAAACTAAAAATAAAAGTAGCTTTCTCTAAAGTGCTACAGCCAAAGGGACTGAGGGCAATGGTTATCATCTGACATCACTTCTACCCACGGGGAAATCTCCCTTTCTATCCAGGTGCCCTTCTTTTGGATTGTGCCATACTTTGATACGCACAAGTCTGTGTTTGATGAGAGTTTACTTGGGCATGTTTGCTTTTATTTGGGTGTATAATGCCAGTTGTAGGTATATGACTGCTATTATGATAATAACTGTTTACTTACAGGGTTAAGGGGACAATTTGTCATAACAGCTCTTCTTACCATCTATCCGTGAGTATACGATGTGACTGTGTTTTTTGGAGGAGAGAGGAAATGTCTCTATGTTTTCTGATACAAGCCAATGGGATTTGCCATGCTCTTGAAGAGTGAGACCCTGAGATAACCACTGCTTTATCTACTGTGAGCTCACAATGAATGCCACTGTTATTTTTTTCCTTTTCCCTTCAGGCCATATTTATTCTGCCTTTTCCTGGGTGTTTCTGTTTTGCAGCTTTGTGGGTTGGTATTAATGTTGTGTGGCAAGTGCATGAAGCAGATCCTTATCTTCCCATGGAATTGCAACCTGAAACAAGCCTAGATTCTTAGAACTGGTTGTGTTCAAGTTCATAAGATAACATTTTAGAGCCAATATTATTCAAAGGAAAAAATTAAGCCAAAATCATGTAGGGGCAGATGCTGAGTGTAAGCAAATGTTGTGTGTTTAGACTACATAAAATAATGGACTTTTTTGTTGTTGTTCTTTAACAGCTATAAAGATGGAGTGTTTGGGAAATAGCAGGGTGCCACGATGAAAACTGATTTCATAAACTTTATCAAAGACCAGGAATGGAAATCCATTGAACCAGTTTCATCATGGTTTCATCCTTCCTTCTACCTGTAAGGTTTGGTATGCCTCCTGTACTTGTTTGTTGTCAAGCAGGCACACTTCAAGGGCAGGTGGGACAGCTGCAGCACCTGTGTGCACCTCACCTGGTGCAGTTTCCTGAGCAAAGTTTACTTTTAGGTTTCAAATGCTTGAAGTGCAATGCTAGATTGAAATGTTACTTTTTTTTGGTGGCTCTTACAGGAAGCCTGGCGTTGTTACTTTGCCTGCTTACAGCACTGCCTGAAGCTTGAAACTGTGCAGTTGATTTCCTGCACCCGATTTTCCTGTTACTCCATGCCAAGAAATGCATGAAATAAAGTGCTTCTTTTAGGATCAATGTTTTCTATTGGAAATGTACAGTACCAGCTCCTTTCTGCATGTTGAAGCAGTGTGCAGGACTGGTGAATGTCCACTTCTGCAACTCAGTCTTTAGAAATTTATGTAGTCTTAATGTTTAGAATTCTCTTTTTTTTTTTTTTTTAAGGATAATCAATACTTAATGGTGAAGTTTCACAATAACAGGGAAATGTCAGAACCAGCAGAATATACGTGGCAGATAGCCTGGTCTTCTTTACTTGTGTGTAAACTGCAGCTAAACTCAACTGGCTGAATCTCTCTCAGTTCTTATACCTTTTATTCAGTAGGCTGATTCTTTGGTTTGGGAAGTGCCCAAATTGCTTAATTAGTGATATCCTTCATAGAGTTCCAGTTGTTGGGCCATAAATAACTGATGAATTTCAGTTACTTTTGTTTATGTTCTGTGTCAGCAGGTTTAAGTCAAGGGATTTTGTCAAGGAGTTGGTTGTTGTCCTATGTGGAATATTGTACAGAGTGATGTCAGTTCTGGAGGTGCTTCATGGGAAATGGGTGCTTACTGAACAACAGACAGAATAGAAGCTAAAAGCAAATTAATCCAGAGGGAAACCAGGCATGAGCAGTTGTTCAACATGCATCTAAATAATGGCTCATCAGGCAAATCAGAAGACAGTAGATTCTGATTGACTTGGGTATTTTCATGTACACTTTCCTGCTTTGTTCTGCAGTGTGTCAGCTTTGTGACAGATGTCAGCGTGGGTCAGGGTATGTGCTTCTATTGACTTGATTTCAATGTTTATTTCAACTTTTATGATACTCACTCATTCTTGAAACGATTCTCCTGCCTTCTGTTGTAGCACTGCCATGGTTATTTAACAGAAAGCATTGGAATGCAGATTTGGGGCTCCTACACTGTGTTCCTGTTGGCCACCCTCTTCTCAGGACTGATCCTGCAGCTTGTAAGTGAGCCACTTGAAGCAGGTCAGTTTGTGTCTGCTGAGTGCCTGTGGTTTAAGCTTATCTTCCATTCCAGATAATGGTGTTCTTAGCAGACTGCCTCTGTGCTTCCAAAAACACAGGCCAGCACAGTGCCTTTATTCAAGTAAGCACACTGTGTTCTTCTAGTTCAGTGAAGCTGTTGGGTAAACCTTAATAAAAATGGGGATATAACTTGTGCTTGCAGAACAGAAGGAAGTTTCACGTGTGCTTTGTGTTTTCTTTAACTGCAGCTACTTGCCTTTCATGGTTTATATTGGGATTGTGTATGCAGCTAATAGTAAACTATTTCTTCAAGATGATTCTTTAGGTGATAGAAAAATACCACGTTTCATTCCTGCAAGTTGTGAAATGCATGGGAGATAGAATAAAGTCGTTGAATCACTGCCTTCTTTTCTGGAGTTCTCAGTTTTGAAGAGTTGGGGGATTTCTCTCTTGTTGAGGGGCAAAGTGTCACAGAATTGTAAGGGTTGGAAGGGACCATCGAGTCCAACCCTCTGCAGAGCAGCTCCTTGCAGCAGGCTGCACAGGTTGGCATCTCTAAGCTGGAAGGCAGCACAGCTCTTTGGAGATATCATCCAGCTGGCACATGGGACCCTCAGTGCCCCCCAGCAAGGAGTCCCCAATTACTGAGACTCTCTGCCCTTTTTTGGTGGCACTGGTTGTGATGCAGTGCCCCGACTGGCCCTGCTCCCTGTGCTTGTTACTCCCTGTATCATCAACATGCCCCTCTGGGCTGGGTTCTGCCTGCTTTCCAGACTGCTGTCCGGCCTGAGAGCCTCGGATCCATTACTCAGCAGCACTTCAGGGGTTCTCTATAGCAGAGAAGCAAAACTGCAGCTGTTTCCATGGAAAAAAAGAATGCTGTAACGCTATAGTGAGTGAGCCATTAGTGAGGCACTGCTGTGAAAAGACGAGTTCAAATAATTCCTTGGACTGAAGCTGCCCTGAGATACTTGTGGTCTCTAGTTGGGACTGCCTTGCATATCTCATGGTCGTTTGAGTCATTTGGGTTAGATGATTTTTATGGCTTGGGAAAGAGCTTTCATGCATACCAGGCTTTGAGCGATGGCCGGCGGTGGGGGGATGTATTCTTGTGTTGCAAAAAGAATGTGGGCCAGTTGACAAACGATGTTTAAAATTCAGTTCTTTGTAACCTCGTTGCATTTGCCAAAAATCCTGCTGCATATGGATGCAAATCATCTCTGCTACAGACTGCTTCCTCCTCTTGTCCACCTACACGCAGTATTTCAAACCCTACCAGCCGTGGTGGCCAACGCCGGTGCGTTTATCTTGGAGTAGGAAACTGAAATGAGGATTGGCCGAGTTCTGCAATGAAAGATCCTTGGCAGGGGGGACAAATCAGCACAAGGTATGCTCAGCAGCCTGAGCCAGCGTTCAACTGCTGGCTTTTCTCAGCAGGGTGTCTGTTTTGCCTCTGCTTCCTTGGTCTTTCCCCCATCTCTTCCCTTACAGAGTATAAGAGCAGGGCAGTGTTGTGGCTGCTCTTGGTGCGTGTGCAGTTAGCTGGAAAAAGGCAGCGATGCTCATTGCAGTTTCTCCTCAACAGGAACAAGGAATTTGTATTGCCTGGGGAGTGATTGAATGCTCACACAAGCCCAACTTCCCTCCTCTTCCACTCGATTTATTATGTATAACAGAAAGTAATAGCCAGTCCAAAGGGAAAACAGCTAAAAGTTGAGCTGAAATGGATGATTAAAATAGTTGGGATTAGCTTCAAGAGAAACAATGAAGTAGCTGTCTGGCAGTTTGTGTTTGCCAGCTTGTCAGTTAGCCCTAGGCCTGGTTTTGAAACGGGCAGAGTTCCATTTGTGACAAAAATCAACAGGAAAGGGGAAAACTCAATATGTTGTAGCAGTGTTTCTGTGTTTAGAAATAAGAGAATACAACTGATAGTAATTTGAAGACTTTTTTTACTTAGAGGTGAGAGAATGTGCCTGGTGATGCTGTCTCGCCCCCTTTTCTGCATCAGGTCTGGGTCTGTGTCACAGCACAGTGAGGCTCTTTGCCTTGTGGATGCCATAGCACGAGGTTTGTTTTGCACTTGTGAGGCTCAGATCTGCCACGAGCACAGTCGCATCGATCTGTGCCATCTGACTCCTCGGGCTGTCCAACACTGCTGACAGATCACAGCATGTATCTGTCTTGGAATCTGCCAAACAAAGAGAAAAACTCGAGGAGGCCAAGGGCTGTGTTTGTATGGCCTGAATTCCATTGATGTGCTTTGTCAAGTCACAGGAGAGAAGAGCCCAGAAGTGCTGGCACAGAGAAACGGGCAGGATGTGAGCTGGATGGGGTCGGGGCTGACAGCTGCGCTGCTGGGGGAGCTGGAGTGCAGGAATGAGTGGGGATGTGCTTGGCCTTGTCTTTTGGCTCTCAGGCAGGTGTGATGCCGCTGCTCCGTGGCAGTGAGGAAGAGCTGAGTGAAGCCTTCCCTTATCACTGAGCCTGGCTGGCGTGTTCATGTGGGCTGTTCAACCCCTGAGGCTTCCAGGAAAATGTCACGCATTTCCCTTGTTGAATTTTCCTTGCTGTTTACTGGGCTGCAAAGCTGATTTCTTAGGTGACTGGAAAAGCATCTTGGCTCTGAGGATAAGGAACCATGTCCTCCTCTCCTCATCTCCTGGGCAGGATTCGAGCTTTTGTTGGAGGTTTCTCTGTTTTCTTTGGCAAAAATGAAAAGAAAGAGCCCTGCCGGGGTCTGCTGGCCCCTGGGGGAGAGCTGTTTGGCTCGGTGCTTTGCTGGAGCTCTGAGCGATGACTAAATCCACCCAAATCCCACTCATGGTGCTGCAGAGACCTTGCTGGGCTGGAGGAGCACAGGGCCGGGTCAGAGGCATAAGAAAACATCTTTTTTTTTTTTCCTTTAGGAACTGCTGACTAAATAACCCTTGGCTAGATTTATGTAGAGCGCATGATATCCTGATGTCCTGTGGTCACTTCTGGAAACACCTCATTTGTCTTCTGCTCACCCAGGAAATCACGAACCTTGGCTGCTGCCACGACAGTGATTTCAGCTCCAAAAATTGTGAAATTTGGGGCAGGATCTTGAGAGATGTATCTGGCCATGTGCACTTTGGGTTTGTCTGTTGCAGTTGTGTAGTTGGCCGTGAGCCGATGTTCCTCACCAAAGCTCAAACGTCCCAGACAGAGACCTGCTCCATTTGGAGCACAGATCTGTTTGTAAAGGACTTTGGAACATGTCTCACCATGGTTTACTCCAGTTTTACCCTGGAAGGTGGCGGAAGAAGTTGTTGGGTTGTAAAAAGGAAACCAACCAAAGGGAATCACGGGGCCATTCAGTTTGGAGAGGACCTCCAACGTCCCTGTCCCATCCCACCACGTCTCTCGGTGCCACGTCCCCACAGCTCTGGAACACCTCCAGGGTTGGTGACCCCACCACTCTCTGTGCAGCTGTGCCAATACCTCACCACTCTTTCAGAGAAGAAATTGTTCCCAATACACCCAGCCTTGGAGATGCACTTAAAGGTTGCTTGGACCGGTGTTATTCCTGAAGGAAATGCTACAGCAAGACCAGAAATAATTTCATAGCTTAACAGAGCATGGCAAAAGCATGAAACAAACCAGTGTAAGTAATTTTAGTTGATAGATGTGCATACAGTGGGTACAGGGCCAAGTTGTGCCACATTATGGTATGGTACCCCATCCCTGGAAGTGCCCAAGGCCAGGCTGGATGCTGCCATGGGCACCCTGAGCTGGCAGCACCTATTGCAGTGGTTGGAAACCCTAGTTTGGAACTGGATGATCTTAGAGATGATCTTCCAACCCAACCATTCTTTGATCTCTGCGCTGCTTCTCACACTGCGTCTTGCCTTTGGCCAGGGCCAGGCTGGGCAAGCAGCTGTCAGCTGGTGGCAGCAGAGCTGTGCAGTGTGCGAGGAGCTGCTCACAGAGCTGGTTTTGTCAGGGTTTGCTCCCTGCACAGCCTGGGGCTTTGGAAAGGCCGGGGGAGAATGGAGCTGCGGTGCTGCCCTCGGGCTGGGGGCTGCTGCATTTGGCTGGTTCATCCGTCCCTTCTCCTCTCTGCCTCTCCCAGTCCCGACATGTATTCCTGCCCATCGGGCCCAGCCCACGTCTGTTGTTTCTGGCTGCATCTGCAGAAGCTGTTTATTTACAAATCTCTCCAGAATTGGCCTCTTTGGTTCAAACTGATGCAGGCGTTGCTTGAAGGAAAGCTGATTTTTGACAGTCAGCGTGAGGATGGGAACAGATGGAGGCTTTGATGAATTAGGTATCTCTGAGTGTCGTCCTCCTGCAAATCAGCTTGGTTTTCTCCATTAGCATAAGAAGCAGGAAAAAGGATTTCATTTCTCCCAACGTTTCCCCTTTCCCCACCTCTCCAGCTCAGAGATGCGTGTTGCTGCGTACCAACGAAGCGGCTCAGCTCCTTCCACAAAGCAGCAGCAGTTCCCAATCCTTTGCTGGCACTTCTCCCTCCCTGGGGTGCGTGCTGTGCTGCTCTCCACCACGGGATGCTAAAACGAGAGCCTTCCTGGGGCCGTGAGTCATCTGCAGTGTGAATTACTCGTTCTGCTTCGCTGAGAGCAGGAGAGATCTGAGCTGGGCTGCGCTTACTCACGGCTGCTCCTCCATCACAGCCAACTCAGGGCAGTGCAGGCAGCGCAGATGCGGAGAACGCGGCTGCACTGTGAATTATTGATAAGGGAATAACAGCGCTGGGAGATAATCTCTGGAGGAGTGCGGAGAGTAAATCTCTGCTGCACAGGGAGTGAGTGTCCCCGTTAGGAGAGCTTCTCCTAGGCAGGGGATAGCAGCAGTGGGAGGTTTTGCTTGAGTGCAGAGTGCAGAAACAGGCTCCATGCAGTGTTTCAGGGAAGGAGTTTGGCAGGGAGAGAGAAAGTTGTACCCTCAGGCCTTGCTCTTCCTTTGGGAACGTCAAAATATGCAGCTGAGAGCAGCAGGTCCTCCAGGAGAAGGCCACTGAATCTCTGCACACAAAGTCGGCACCCCATTACCACCAGCTGGCTTTTCTCCACGTGGACAGATGGGGGTGATGCTCTTGCCCAACCCAAAATGGGTGAGCAGGGATTCCCGTATCCAGAGACTCATGGAATCACAGAATGGTTTGAGTTGAAACGAGGCTCTAAAGGCCGTCTGGTCCCACTCCCGTGGCTCCATCAGGTGCTCAGCCTGACCTTGGCTGTCTGTGGGGACAGGAGCATCCTAACCCTGTGGATGCCGTGCCAGACTGGCCCTATGGCTCCCATCACACAAACACACCTGCTGCTCCAGCTGCTGAGTGCTGGGGGCCATGTCTCAGTTACCCTGCATGGCACAGGGCAGGAAGCACACTGGCAGGGTAGGGCTGGGTGAATGCCCCCAGTGAAAGCACCATCTGTGACATGCACACGTCGCTTGCACCGACCTGATGCTGTCTGCTGCCCCAGCCTTGCTTTGCTGGCTGGCCATCTGCTCTCTGCAGGATGGGTTTGCACCATCTGTAGCATTGACAAGCACCATAAATTTCACAGAGCAATGGATGTCAGTGCTGGAGCTGGATTTCCCTCCATATCATAGAATCACAGAACGGCCCGGGTTGGAAGGACCTCAAGGATCACGAAGCTCCAACCCCCCTGTGCCATGCAGGGCCACCAACCTCCACATTTCACAGCAGCCCAGGCTGCCCAGGGCCCCATCCAACCTGGCCTTGGACACCTCCAGGGATGGACGGGGCATCACAGCCTCTCTGGGCAGCTGTTCCAGCACCTCACCACTCTCACAGCACACAACTTCCCCCTGACATCCAATCTGACACCTGCTGATGCACGGTGTTGAATTGAGTGCCAGAAGCCTTTGGAGATCTCAGAGATCTTTTCCAATGTTAAGGATTCAGTAACTGTAGGGGTTTGGATCTGGACCAGGAGAAAGGCTGTGAGTGCCTTTGGAAACTGCTTTTAACCTTAAGTTCCCATCCTGGCCAATGCTGTGATGCTGAGCACCCCGTAGAGCAGGATGTGATTTAAGGCAGCCCCATTGCTGAGTGCTGGGAGCTGCTGGTGCAATTGGCTTCAGGGTTTGTTTGCTGAAGAATGAAGAACCAAGGGCCCCCAGGGCGAGATGCATTGCCTCGCTGAGGTTGTATTAAATGTGCAGCAGCCAGCTCACCAACAGCAGGTTTTGATCCACAATCTTGACATTGTCAGGGCTCTCAGCCCATTTCCAAAATGTGAACTAATTAGCTGGAGGGGACGGCCACCAGCCCCAGGAATTGCCTTGGAAAGGATGGATAAATGGGGAGGAAGAGGCGGAGGAGCTGTGCTTCCCACGAGGCCGTGAACAAAGTGCTGCTCTGTTCCCTTGCAGAGCTGTGCTGGTGCTGCTCCCATCCCACGGGATGTGTGCCCATCACAGCAGCCCTGAGCATGCTGATGGGTGGTGGGTTGGGGGTTGGACTGGGTGATCTTAGAGGGCTTTTGCAGCCTCTATGATTCTATAATTCCATGCCCAGCTCCCATCTGGCACTGGGCTGCTCACCCTCTTGGTGGTGAGCACTGCACATGGGGCTTTGCTCTTTCTGGGTGCTGACCTCTGTGGGGTCTTTGGCTGGCCGCTGCCTCCAGCACATCTGTGGAATTTTGGGGTCTTGGGCACATTTTCTTGGAGAGAGAGAGGAGCTGAGCATGAGGACACAAGCACAGGGAGGTCACGTCCCGCTGCAGCCTCCCAAGTGACTCACACAACCTCTGTCTCCACCTGTAAAACGGGCACAGCAGGATGGTTTTGCCTTCCTGGTGCTTTGCGAGGCTAAATTCCTTACCTATGAGGAGTTCTGCATTGATTTCAGCAACTTTGGTTGGTGCTGAGACCTGGCACTTGCTGCAGCTCTGCAGCCCTCCCCTTGGCATCTGTGGCTCTCCCAGGGCAGCGTTGGCATGGCACCACTGGCTTTGTGCACCTGTTCTGGGGAAGACTTCTGCCTTTGGTCGGGCAGGAGGTGTTGGGCTCATCCTGATGGGCAGGGATGGGGCCTGGGGAGCCCCGTGGTGCAGTGCAGGGTGCCGCACGCCCACTCTGAAGTTATTAATAAAATTCACAAATGCTTCGAGCTCAAATCCCCGTGTCAGCTTGGCTCATCAATTCTTCAGCAACTTCTCTTTGCCAGTCCCTTTGAAGGGATTATTTGAATATGCGCAGCACTCTTCAGACATCCCATAAATAAATCTGTGTCATGAGGGGTCACGCCGCATCCGGCGGCGCTTCTGGTCTGCAAATAGCGCATCCCTGCTCCTGCCTGGTGGCTCTGCAGCCTGCATGCACAGAGCTTGTGCTGAACGTCTCAGAGCACGTGGAATGGGGCAGCAGCAGGAGGAGAAGAAAACATGGAGAGCTGTGGATGCCCCGTCCCTGGAGGTGCTCCAGGCTGTGGATGGGCCCTGGGTAGCCTGAGCTGGGGGGCACCCAGCCCGTGGCAGGGGTTGGAGCTGGATGGTCATTGAGGTCACTTCCAACCTAAGCACTCTGTGATTTGTGAACCCTATGTGCTTTTACCTTTGACAGTGTCCTCTGTGGCCCTGCCTGCTTACTCCAGAAGCAAATCACTAAAGCTGTGCTACCATTTCACCAAGTCGCAGAATGGTTGAGGTCGGCAGGGTCCTCTGGGTCCCTTTGGCTCAGCCCTGCCCCAGCAGGGACACCCAGAGCTGTGCCCAACCAGGTTACTTCTGATGATCTCCGAGGAGGTGATTCCACAACCTCTCTGGTCCCTGTGCCAGAGTTTTGTGACATCTTTCCCATATGGAGGTGGAATCAATGGAGGGGTGGATGGAACCAGTGATGAAACCCATCCAAGAGGCTGATGACAGCTGGGAGGTGCTGACCCTGCCAACATGCAGATGGATGCAATGAACCAAACCCACGTCCCACCGCCACGACGACGGGTCACAAGGAAGCGGCAGCACTTGGGGGCAATAGCGCAGCTGCACCTGGCCTCTCCTCCTCCAAGAAGATGAGCTCATCTCATTTTCTTTCAGGAGATAAAGAGAAAAAACAAAAGGAAAAACAAAAGAAAAGAGGCAAAGCAAACACCTCGGCCTTTGTTTGGGCAGAAAACAGCCGCAGCCCACTCAGATGGAATTTATTTTGCGCTCGGTAATTCAATCCATTCGGGCTCAGGATGTGGCTGGGAGAGCTGAGCCAAAAAATGCAAGTTTAAAGCAACTGAATTTTATGCTGTGTATACAGTTGAGTTTGGGTTTGGCCGAGGCGAGAAGTTTCCATGTTTTTTTGCAATTTCTGTTGTAGCAACAAACTCCTTGTGCAATGGAGGGGCTGGAACCGTGGCCGGAGAGAGGGGCTCAAGAGGAATGGGACTCATATGGTCTCAGTGTAATGGGATGAGACACGTTCTCTTTGCTGGTGTCCTTTTTGCTGCCATCTGCATTTATCAGCATGGTGAGGGCTGGGAAAGCCGAATAATTGAATGATTTGGGTTGGAAGGGACCTCAAAGATCATCCAGTTCCAACCCCTACTGTGGCCTCGGGCACCTCCAGGGTTGGAGCACCCACAGCTCTGGGCACTGCAGGGCCTCACTTCCCTCTGGGTAAAGAATTTCCCCCTCATCTAACCCAGACCTCCCCTCTTATAGTTTAAAGCCATTCCCCCTTGTCCTACTGGTCACAGCCACCACCACCTCCATGGCCATGTGTCCAACCCCGCATAACAGAACATCTCCGCAGGCTGGCCCCTAAACTGTTAACACATTAATTACAAGAAGAAAGAGGAGTCAGTCCCATTAAGCTCACCATCTGTTTTAATTACCCACTAATGCTCGCGGAAAGCTTTGTACACACTCTAATTGCATAATTAAAACGAGCTGTTGGGAGATAGATGGCACGGAGATGGCTGGGGCGAGGGACGCGTCCTTGCTCCTCTTGCAGCAGCATCCTAATTAAGAGGGAGCAGTAAAGTGCCTCCTTTTGGGGCTGAGGATAGCAAATTCTTCAAATCCTGCACTTCCAGCCCAAATCCAGGCTGTGGATCCTGGAGTAGGAATAGTAGAAGGACTTCTTTGCTTTGTTTGTTTGTCGTGTTGTTCTTTCTTCTTCCTCCTCCTTTTTCCCACACCGCTGCTCTTTCCCGTTCCCCGCAAACCCACTCGGTGGATCAACACAACACATTTCTCCATTAAACCTCTGATCTGTGCTGAGAAAACACGATGAAGTCATTGCGAGTCCCGAAAACAGGAAGGAGTCCACCCTCCTTGGAGTGCTCCGAGGGAGCTCTGCAGCCAGGAGGAGGCCCAGAGCACAAGTGTTTGTGGGCAAAACCTGCCTCCTGCAATCTGCCCACGTGGATTGTTGGTGAGTTCGTGATGAGTGATGCACTGGGACATGATTAGGGAATAACTCGCTGCAGCGGCTCTGCTCCAGCACGGCTGTGATGGGAAGTTTTTGCTCTACACCGTGCCTGACAGCTCCTACTGGCTGCTGTTTGGCCATGGATGATTCTAATATCCAAGCTGAACCTTCTTTGGTGCAATTAAAGGCCATGGCTGCTCTTCCTGTCCATGCTGTCCATGTGCATCCAAGAGATCCAAGGGCTGGACCCATGCCGTCATGGTGGAGGAGGTTTGCTGGCTCTGTGGAGCTATTGCCGTGGGGATCAGAATTTGGATTGGGCACAGATTTCCCCAAAAATAAAGCTGTTGTGACAAAGGGGAGAGCTTTGTGTGCAATAGCACATAGACCTGCAGCGCTCAGAGCTCCTGGACATCCCCCCTGTGCATCCCCACGTGCTGCAGGTCTATGGGCAGATTTCCACAGTGGTTCTGCATTTGTCACTTTTGGGGCCTCTGGGAAGCACTTGGAAGTGAGAGGTGCTTAAAATGAGAGATGCTTATTGAAGCATCCGAGATGGTGGGTGCTCCAGCTCAACCCCCAAACGAACCCCAAAACAGAAGCCTCTGGGTAAGCCAGTGTGTTGCTCCTGCAGCAGCACACAGCAGCCATTGGTTTTCCCCATTCTGGGCTCCCTTGCCCACACACGTCTCAGCAATCTGCCAGCCTGGGTGCAGGAAGAAAATCCCATGAGTGGCTTAGATCTGCTGTATTTGGGCAGGGGAGGAAAAGGACAGAAAGTTTGGATGCAGGTTTCACCTTTTTCTAACTCATGCGTATATTAAAATTAATTCTGCTAAGCGTTGGAGTGAAATAGTTGACAGCTTTTTCTTTAGAACATACTGAAATAGGACTTTTTGGCTAACCCCAAACTCTTGGAGATGTGTTCAGCCTGCAGGCTGTCAAACTATTTCACCCCATGGGTCAAAACCATAGAATGGCCTGTGTTGAAAAGGACCACAATACTCACAGTACACACTTTCAACCCCCTGCTACGTGCAGGATCGCCAACCACCAGACCAGGCTGCCCAGAGCCATGAAGCATCTTCTAGAAAGCATCTCCTCCTTTTGGAGAAGGTCCTGCTGGGGAGGTCCACCAGCAGCACCCAAAATGTAATTCACAGCCCTTGGGTCCTTCAGCCATGCATGGCCAGCACTTGCCCTGCAGAAGGATGCGTGTCCAGGAGCTGTGCATAGGAGCAGCCCAAATGGCTTTGTGTATATGAAACACCGCAGCAGCATGGATGCTCTCGGGGTAGAGGCCATCCCAAGAAGCTGGGAAGCTGCTGGCACAGGCCGGCATGCTTTAGAGTTCTAAAAACATTTCTGTGGGCTTTTTATTTCGCATTTTTTAACAAAACACTGAGAAAAGCCTTGTCTGGGCCCGCCCAGAGCTGCTCTTGGGACCAGCACGGAGCTGATGCCGCTGGCGTCAGGCGAGCTCTCCCTTTGTGCACGATTCTCCCTTTGTGCACCATCTGCCTTCCCACGGAGGCTGGCTGCCGAGCAGAAAGCGCTGTTTGTTTGCAAGCAGTGAGCTCTGTGCAGGAGAGCACCCAAACGAAATGAAAAGCACCCGAGTGAAGCATTTCGGCACCGAACTCTGCCCACCCTCCCCAGCACTGCTCTGCTCCATCACGCTGTGCGTTCCCACCGCGCTCCATCCGTTCGTGGTGGTGATGTCTCCTTTGTGCACGGGCACGCTGCCACCTGGCAGTGCCTTGGACACGGCAGGGCCACCAGAGCCAGTGGCCGAGTCCTGTGCCCTGTGGGACCCTCCAGCATCCCAAAGCTGTGGGTGAAGGAGCGGGATCCCCATCCCTGCAGGTGCCTGAGGCCATACCTGGGAGGCTGGAACTGGTGGGGGGCAGCCAGCCCACAACAGGGGTGGAACTTTGATCCCTTCCAACCCAGCCATTCTATGATTCTATGACCCCAATCCCCCATCCCCGTGGCATGCACATGCCACACAGTGCAGTCTGAAGGAGGAGCAATGTAATAAACCCTTTGAAAAGCCATATTTCAAGTTAACTAACCTTTTTGGATGCTCCAGAACAGCCTGTGCTGGGCTGGGCTGAGCTAGAGGCTTGGAAGGGAAGCGTGGGACTGTCCCTGCTCCATCTGAACCGGTCGGCTGAGTCATCCCCTGAGTTCATACCTGGCACTGGCCCCGCTGGATGGGAACATGGGGACAGCTGGGGCTGTGCTGGTGGGATGGGGCAGGCAGCAAGGAGAGGCAGTGCCAAGGGTGGAAAGGGATATCAGGTAGGAATACATTGGGATGGGAGGAAGAGGACCACGGGATGCTCCAGAAATCTTGTGCACAAAGGTCTCCATGTGCCCTGCTCGCTTTGGGGACCCTCCCAGCCCCACGCTGTGCACAGAGGGATGGAGGGCACCCTCACAATGTGCTCACCGGGCTCCGTGGGGCTGCCAGCCCTCTGCATGCTGCTGTCCCTCCTCACAGGGAACGCCTCCTGCCCCTCTAGCTGACTCCCAGGGCTCCATTAAGAAGGCAAAACGGGTTTAATTAGAGATGCTGGCAAGCTGGCCATCGGGCAAGGCGCTGGTGGAGCTCCAGGGAAGGTTTATCAGCTCACACTCTGGAACGTCTCCGGATCTATTAGCCAAATGCCATCTAATAAGCAAATAAATATCTGCAAATCAACTGCAGCTCTGACGAGTTCCTGCACTTTCCCATTGCCCTGGAGCTGCTCAGAGTACTGAGGTTGGGTAACTCCTGTTGCCTCTGCTTCAAACCGGTGCTGCTGTGCGAGGAGCAGCTTGCAGGAGCCGTGGGAGGAAGGGGAGCAGCTCTGTGCCCACTGCACAGGGTGAGCTCCTACATCATCCCAGGAAGTTGTGCTGCTGTCCCCAGCTCCGGTTGGATTTGGTGATCTTGGGGGCCTTTTCCAACCAGAACAACTCTGTGATTTGCCAGCAGCGGCTTTGCAGCAATTCCCAGATAGAGGACGGAAAGATTTCTGACCTTTCCACGGTGCCAAGTCCCACAAACCCCCAGCAGCACCGCCCTGCTCCTCTGGGGCTGCTGGCTGGGCGGCAGCTTGCTGGATTCTCCTCTCCCATTCTTAATCCTGTAACGTCAGCTTTATTTGTGTTCCATAGAGCTCCGTTTTCAGTGGCAAGCTGAGGATTGCCATCCCTGCTTTCATGAAGACCACGTTACACACCTTGCAGGCAGGTGGGACCAGCAGCTGGCTCCTCTCCCCCTGCCCACCTGCCCTTACCCTCCTCTTGCTGCTTTCCTTTCTTTCTGTGCTCACAGCTGGCTCTGTGGGATGAGCAAAAACCCCTCTGAAAGGGAAACACGGCACCCAGCTGTCCCACCTGCAGAGCTCCAGGTCCTGGCCAGGCAATGCATTCCCTTGGGGGTTTTGCATGGCTGAGGATGAGACTCTCCGTTGCAACGAGTGACACGGAGCAGGTTCCTCCAGGTAATTAGGTGGCTGCTTTCCTGGGCTTTCTCTAAGTCAAAATTGCAACCTGCTGTACTCCATGCGAGTCGCTGGTGGGCTGCAGTGTTTGCAAGGACTTTCAGCCTCCCTCTGCCCACCAGGACAGTCCTTCCCACTATTCCTTCTCCTTGAATTCTGGGGTCAGTTAGCACCAAAATAGGTTACAAGGATCTCCTGACACGTCTGCATCTCCATCCCTGCCGCGGGTTCTCCTTGCAGGAGAGCTGAGAAGCTGGAAGCAGAGGGGGAGTTGCTGCAGGTCTGGGCTCCATGCATCAGGTGAGGAGCCCCTGCAGCAGCAACAAGAGCCTCCTAGGATGGAGCCATGGTGGGAGATGAGCTGGTGCTGGGAGAAACCCTCAGCCTCCTGCTCCAGGGAGGTTAATTACAGCCTCAGTGCGGAGCAGAGGGACCTTTGATGTGGGGAGCCTGGTGCAGGTATCTCCGGGAGGAGATGTCTCCCCGCTGTCTAGACTCCCTTTGCAACGAGGGCCAGCTCGCAGGGTGTGATTCAGCTCGTCTCGCAGTCTACATCCAAATCCCACCCAGGGTGACTCTTAATGAAGCAAACGATGACAAGGTGGTAGCCCTGATGGCAGCTGCAGGGCTGCAGGATGCGTCCGGATCCAGGCTGTGCCCCGGGCTCTGCATCACTCAGGGTGAAAGCAAGGCTTAATTGCAGCATGAGTAGCAGCAGCGAAGCCGCTGGCGGGTGGTCGGGCTGGTTGAAATCCATGGAGGGAGGCGGTGCATAGATAATGTTCTAAATGCTGTCTGGAGGAAAGTCCATGAACTTCTTGCACACTTTGGTATATGGAGCTGGTGTGGGCTTCCCTGAGATAAGCTATATTTGGGAAGTCCAAAGCCAGTTGGAGAGTCATAGACTCATTCAGGTTGAAAAAGGCCTCCGAGATCCCCAAGCCCAACCCACCACACCTACTGTCTGTGTCCCACATCTCCATGGCTCTTGAAGAGGTGGAAGGTGCCCACCCCATGCCTGGATGTGGGAAATGCACCCAACTTGTGCCAACATTGGTGGCGGCTCTCCAGCACCTCCGGCACTCCATCATCTCCTCCATAGCAAACACCACGCCAAGGCTTTGGAGGCCCCTTCCTTTTCTGCAACAGTGGGGCAGGAGGATGGGGCACACTGAGAAACACAGGTTACACAGATCCCTTCCACAATGCCCAGGCTTTTCCGGGGGACAATCCCCTCTCCATCCCTAAGAGGGTTGGTTTAACCCAGACCTCGATTTCTGCCTCCCATCACTCGCTGTTTCCCTGAGGAAAAGCCGTGTGAAATTTATCTCATCATCTTTCATTTAAATAAACCAATTAAGCAATGCTCAGGAATCTCTGATCCAAGCCAGCCTGGCTGGCCAGCATTCCCATGTTTCCACAGCACCTTCTAGCCCTGCTTGCCCTCACTTCAAAGCAGCCCCGGCCTCGGAGCGCTTCAGCAAAGTATGTCAAGAGATCCGGGAAACAGGATTTAACGCCGGGGAAATCAGTAAGCAAATGAGTTCTTGGCCAAACGGCTCCTCTTCTTGATCTTGGGAAAAGTGGTGTTTAAATTCTCTATCTCATGGTTTGAGACTCAGGAAATGTGATTGCGCATCTGTCATTATTGTACTCTTCTGTGTTGATTGCTCATCTTAAACAAACCGCATTCCTGCATCGCTTAGTAATCTCTGCTGTTCCCTTTCCTCTCCGAGGAGGCAAGTCCCAGCTTGACATCAATGTACCTGCTGATCAGAGCTCCACTGTGAACCAACCGGCCGATCCACGCAGACCGTGGCCACGCACAGCCCTCGTGCCGCCGGCCCCTTCCCTCTGCATTGCCCCGGCTCGGTGGCACCCCTTGCCATCCATCACACCTGCTTGGCCAGAGCACGGGAAGAGCCACGATCCACACCTCGCTGAGACCCATGCGCTTCTCGGAAGGGCGCTCCAACCTTCCCCCATCCTCCTCCGAGCAGGTAAGAACACGCGTCTGGGAGTTGGATGCCACTCAGGAAAGGGCAGGTCCCTGCCAGCAGAGCGCGGTTCCCAGCAGGAGCTGGAGAGCCTGGTACAGTCCCACCGTCCTGCAGCGGGACGGCGACCGCCAGCTCTGAGCCGCCGTGCCTATGGGGACGCTGAGCCCTGCCTATGGTAATTTTGTCTTCCAGCCCTGCTGAGATAGCCCTGAGCTCGCCATGAAGCTGCTGAGGGATCCGCACTCATAGATGTTCCTGGCTGCAGGTAGGAAAGCCCGTGTGTGCTTGTAACTTCAGGGAAGGGAAGGGTGATGGCAAGAGTGACCCGGTCCTGGGTGCCATCTTAGCATGCGGCCGAGCCTTCAGTGGTTGGGCTTGATGGTCTGAGAGGTCTTTTCCAAACTAAATGACTCCACCGTCCTACAGTTCTACGGTTCTGTGATTTTATGGCTCTGTAACCTACGGATCTGTGATTCTACGATTCTGTAATTCTGTAATTCTACGATTTTACAACTCCACAACCATTAAGTTCTTGTGTTTGTGAACGCTTTCCCATGCAGGACCTTGAGGCGCCCACAAGGTTGTTGTGTTAAGTCTTTTGCTGAGGAATAGGTCGGTCAAGTGTTGCGTGTGTTCCCCGTGTCCCATTGATGTGCCTGGGAACAGGGGACGTGCAGGGATGAGAGTGGGGATCTGGTGGGGATGGAGCCATCTCCAGACCCCCCACCAAGCTCTGGGGGAGAGGTTGTTTGGCTGAGATCAGCCAGCTTGGATCCGATTTTGTTTGCATTGTCTCTGATGGGGATTCCCAAAGCAGCACCAGGGTGGGTGGGTAGGAGGTAGGAAGGGAAAAAAGGGCAAAAAAAAAAGTGTCCAGTGAGTCACCGATGGGAAAACGGGAGGAAAGAAAGGCTGGAGTGGTACCTGGGGAAGGTAGGGCCCAAAGCACTGTCCATCTTGTTCTCCATCAGCTCTGCTCCCATCCCCAACACCTGGGCCCCCTCCGTAGAACCAGGGACCCCAGTGCTTTTTTAGGAGCTTCTGCCTTGTGTCCAGCCTAAGGTTTGGGTTTGGGAGCACCTTGGGGCTTGCACAGAGCCAACCCCATGCAAATCCCTGCCCGGTGCAATGCTTGCACCTGCTGGAGCTGCACAGGTTGGGATGAAGCCTGGTTCCATGCCGACACACATCCCTTTACTTGGCTGCTCTTTGTGCTCCTCTGCCTTCATTGGAGATGAGCTCTGCATGTCCCATGGCTTGCTGACACCCTCAGAGGCCCTGAGTCTCCTCCTTTTTTCCTTTCCCCCAGAGAAGACTGGTGTTTTCAGCATGGATCCTTGTCCTGGTGTCAGACAACAGCACTCCTGCTTCTCACCTTGCAGCCTTCGCTGTGCCACCTTCAGTGCCACCATCCATGGTCCCAAAGTGTCCCACCCTCGTGCACCCCCAGCCATCATAGCTCGTATCCATGGGATGGCCCTTTTTAAACAATTACAGCTTCTCCAGCTCATTTCCTTCCATGCCCTTACGGAGGAAATCAGCTTAATTACTCATCTTGGTGTGTAATTAATTTTCTCAACTTCTTTTGATAGCTCCTCCAAAGCAAGGGAAGAGCTCTGCTAAGCCCCCAGCCCCATTTACTGCTTTTTGCTGGGAGCAGCTCAGTGGGGTGGAAATATCCCCAAAACTGGGGGTGAGAAGGGGCTGGGGCTGGGTTCTCCAGGAGGTTACCCACCCCGTGGATACATCCAACCCATGGATCTCGTGCATTCCTTAGCAGACCATGGGCATTCAGCCCTAAATCCTGCTCGGCCATTTTGTAGAGAAGGTTTTAAGGTTCCCCAAACTCAAAAGATCAGCTTCATTTCCATCTCCGGGTCTTTGCTTTTAATAACAGGAGGGTCTGCTGTTGTTTAGTGGAGGAGACGTTAATTACTACTCTTACGAAAACGATGTAAATAGGGACTCGGGGAAGCAGCAAGGGTTATTAAGGCGAGGAGGCTGTAATTGCTGTGTGCCCCTCCCTCCCCATCAGATCTCCGTGGAGGACCGGCTCAGCCAGTCGGGTGTCCCAGCCCTGGGTGTCACCTCGGGACCCCGCAGCGATGCACGGCCTGCAAGTGGAGAGAGCATTGGCAAGCAGGAGAGTTTTCCTTGGGGAGAGTCTTTAGACAGCTGCAAATGGAGCTCTGAGATGCCCTTGTGTTGGTTTTTATGTGCGTGGTGTTTTTGGTTTTTAAATCGTGTCTTTGATTCCATTTAATAACGGATGAATGGACAAGGGGGAATGGTTTTAAAGTGAGACAGGGGAGGTTTGGGTTGGATATGAGGAGGAAGTTTTTCAGCCAGAGGGTGGTGAGGCACTGGCACAGGTTGCCCAAGGAGGCTGTGGATGCCCCATCCCTGCAGGCATTCAAGGCCAGGCTGGATGTGGCTCTGGGCAGCCTGGGCTGCTGGTTGGCGACCTGCACACAGCAGGGGTTGGAGCTGGATGAGCACTGTGCTCCTGTGCAACCCAGGCCATGCTGTGGTTCTGTGAATGATCCGCGTTGGCCTGGAGCGTGGGTTGTGTAAGAGGCGAAAGATTTCAGCAACGCGTTGGCTGAAAATATTAAGATATTAAAAAAAAAAAAAAAAAAAGGAAACAAGAGGAGGAGAACAAATGTAAGAAGTGGAAAACAAATCACTGCCGAAACCTCTGGGAATAGGGGAAAAAAAACCAAACATCCAAAACGACTCCAAAATGCAACAGCAAACTTTGTGCAAAAGGCAGGGCCATGGCACAGGTCACTCCTGCGTGGTGCCCATTGGGCTCCTGGTCTTTATGTTACCCCTTGGGCTGCCCCAGGGTCAAGGCAGTATGGGGCTGCCTATGGGGTTTGGCACTATATGGCTTTGGGGGGCACCAGCACTGCTCCATCCCTGCGGTGAAGCAATCACACACCGTCATGGGGAAGGAGCAAGGTGGGGGAAGTGTTGTTTCTATGCCAGCATGCGGCAACACGCTGAGTTTGCTGCACCTTACCCCACGTGGGGAGGTTTTGGGGTGAGATGGGCGCTCAGTGCATCACTGGGTCTTGCTGTAGGGTTGATATGGGGTGGCAGAGTGGTGCACCAGGCATTGGGCGTTTGCTGTGTATGGTCTGGGGAACGCAGCTCCCCAAAGCGCCCATGGAAACGGGCTGTCGTCTCCTGGGGGAATAAGACAAGCAGGATTCCATTTGGGTGGAAAAAACCTCGTTTTGGTCAACCTTGTGATTGGAATGCAAGGCTCCAGATGTGCTCGCTGGCTCTGCTGTTTGTGTTTGGGATCCTTGTGCTGATGGCAGTCTCCTCCTCCTCCTCCCACCATGGAGGCTCTGGCTCTGCCGATGGGGAATTTCCCACTGTGTCTGCGATCAGCCAGCTTTGGGGTGGAAATATGTGCTTCCCCCCCTGTTCGGAGCCCACAGCTGTGGGTTCGTGGGGCCCTCATCGGCTGCAAACCATCCCGTAATGTTTTGGGGCAGTTTGGGGACTTCCCCCTTCCCTTTGTTTATGGGCAGGGTGATGGTGAGTGCCGTCTCCCCCAGGTCCCACATTTGGCCATTCCAAGGAAGTGAACTGCCATTTTTCATCTCATTTAGCAGCTGGGTTTGGGGAACCCTGTGCTGCAGGAAGGATGCAGTGCTGCTGTTTGGTCATTCCCATGAGTGATGAGCAGAGAGGGACATGGAGCAAGAAGGGCTGTAGGGGGTGGAGGAGGGACGCTCGGTGGCTTTGCAAACAGCATGTCCCCAGGGCTGGCTTTGCTCCATTGCCACACTCTGCTTTTGGGAGCTCTCATCCCCAGGGAAGTGGCTTAGCTGTATAGCCACCCACATGCTCCCTAAAACCTGGGGTTCAGCTAGAAGCCAGCTGAAAAATGGGGTTGGTGGAAAAACTGTGATTTTTCTCCAGCTGCTGCATGGCAGGGTCCCGTAGGTGAAGGGATGGAGAATGGGAATGGAGAATGATGATGGTGATTAGAACAGTGATGGGGGATGGGGAGGGAAGGGAAGATATTGCTTTGTAATATTAATCACAGAATCACAGCATGGCCTGGGTTGCAAAGGAGCACAGTGCTCATCCAGTTCTAAATCCTGCTGTGTGCAGGTCGCCAACCAGCAGCCCAGGCTGCCCAGAGCCACATCCAGCCTGGCCTTGGATGCCTGCAGGGATGGGGCATCCACTGCTGATTTGGCCCAGCTAATAAGCAGGTTATCAGTGCCTCATTCTTCCCACTTGGATGGGAAGGGTGCTTCCAGCTCCAAGGGTTTGTAGCTGAGGCATAAAAAAGCGGACAGGAGCCAAGAGGTAATTGTTATCCCTGTGATTTCAGCAGTGTCATTTCACTTGGAAAATACATGCATTTTCCTGCTGTTCTGCCCTGCTCTTCATTCTTTCCCATCGTTCTACAAGAGGGAAGGAGAAACGCCCATCTGGCTGGCTGCAGGACCTGAGCAGAGGTTTGCCACGTCCCTGTATGGGGGACAGCTTTGTTTTGGGGTGGGGGCTCTGCAACTGAAAAGCAGAGCTGGGAAATGCCCCTGTGCTGCCCCATGGTGTTATGATCCTGTGCAGACCAAACCAAGCAGCAGCCATAGCCAAGTGCTATTTCCCTAATGGTGTGTCTCCATCTGATAGATAACTGGGTTTGTATCTCATCTCTGGTGGAAAAAAAATTTAAATTTCTTTGGCTTTGCTGTTTAATGTTTAATTACCTTCAATGCAAACTGTGTATCAAAGGAGCACGGATATTTCTGTAAGGAGCTCATGCATACCCCAGGAAGCTAAGTGCTCGCTGATGTGCTCCTCCTCATGAGCAAAAACGTTTGGGCAAAGGCAGCAGAGAAAGCACCTCTGCTTGTTCCCCATCACCATCCCCCAGTCTGTCCTCACCCTCCTTCAGATGGGAGCGTGCACAGAGCACGACAGGGACAAAATCACACTTGGGTATTCAGGCTGTCCTTCATGCCCTTCCTAGCTCCTCCATGCACTGCAATTAGAGGTGTCTGCAGCTAATGGGTTGGCTCAGCCCTCGCCCGGTGCTCCATCAGCTGCTGTGCTGGCGTCCCCTGGGCTCTGAGCTGTGCTGGGTGCTGCTGGGAGCAGTGCTTTTGCATCCTCAAACACCCATTTTCCCAGCCCATAGCAAAAAAAGGAATAACATTCCAACTCTCAGAGCGTCACTGCAAATGCAAAGGCGTTAAAAAAAGAACAGATCCGCGGAACATTTGTAACCTGTTTGCGTAACGCAAGGATATTAATTGCCAATTAGTCGTCAAGCAGGACTGAAGCCATGCAGCGCATGTAGCACAGATGCAGCCAGCTCTCTGCAACTGGAAAAACACCAGGCACCTTGTAATTAAGTGTCTCCTGCATGCTCACCCCACCTGGCTGGCTCGGGAATTGCTGCAGGAGGCTTCCCACACTGCAGGGATGGGCACTGCTGGGATGGGTACCACCAGGTACTGTGCTGGGTGGTCAATGGGTGGGTACTGCCAGGAGATAGATACCACCAGGATGGGTGCCATTCAGCTGGGTATTGTCCCTACTAGGATGGATACCTCCAGGGTGGGTACCTATGGGATGGTACCTTTGGGATGGATGCCACCAGAGTGGATACCAGGATGGGTACCACCAGGATGGGTGTCGTTAGATTGATTCCATTGGGAGAGGTACCATTGAGATGGATACTAGCATGGATTACACCATGTTAGGTACCACCAGGAAGGGTACCATCAGGCTGGTGCCATTGGGATGGGTGCCACCAGAATGGCTGCTGGTCTCGCTGTGCCCTGCAGACCTCAGTCTTTCCCATGGAGATGAGATGCCCCCGGGTGACTCCATCTCTCAGCAGCAAGTGACCTATTTTGGATCATAAGGAGCAGCACAAACACAGGCTCTGGCAGGAGAGCTTTGAGCAATCCCTGCTGCAGGGCTGTGCTGGTAATTGCAGTGTCTGATGGACATGGGCAGGAGGAGCTGCGGTATCGGCTTAGGCTGGGTGTGAGGCCCGATGCAAATTTTTAATTGTATTTTTAATGCAGCAGCTTAGGATCCAACATGATCACAAACAGGGGCAGGTGACTGAAGCCTCCGATCCTGCTCTGCAGGTAGGAGTGTCTGCTGAGCTCCGTGATGGAGAAATGCAAAAGGCCTTTTCCTCCTTGGAAATTGACCTGATTATACTGAAAATAGGGGCTTCTACTTGAAAAAAAAAAAAAAAAGCATTTTGAACATTGTTTCTCTAGCTTGATTCTGTGAGTTCCTAGTAGGATCCCTGCTGTGCACTTCTGCAGCAGCAACAGCTGATATCCCTGGAGAGTTAAATAACTTCCAGCAACTGAGTGGATTGCATTTGAGGTGATGGAAAACAGGCAGTGCTGGCCAGAGGGGTTTGGGGCTGCATTTGTACCCATCTCAGTATCCATCCTTGTAGTACCCACCCCAATGGTACCAGTCTAATGGTACCCATCCTGGTAGCACTCATCCCAGTGGTCCCCATCCTGGTGGTACCCAACACGGTGTAACCCATGCTAATTTTGGGGTGAGGACCTGGAGCAGAGCGCATGGAAGGACTCCATGGGAATCCAACTGTGCGCATCCTCCCAAAACCTGCTCGAGGTTTAAGAGTGTGGTGATGGTCTGAGTGTGTGAGAGCAATGCCAGATCAGCACCAAGTCACAAAGAAGCCCCGAGAGTCCTTATGGGGCAGCAATGGCTGTGGCCACTTGGGCTGGAATGGGGAATGGAAGGAGTAAAGGATGGGGGTGCACAGCCCCCACGCAGCCCTCCCAGCTGCTCCGTGGTGCTGTGGGCAGAGAACACGGCTGGGTACTGTGATGGGGCACGAGGGACACGACCCCGGGGGGCTGTGGTGCTGCAAAGTGCTGAGAGGAGGTGGGGCATTTTCTCTTCCTTTGGTTGTATGTGGATGAACGCAGCGATTTGAACCAGAGGCCCCGGGGAAGGAGTTTCCTGTGGGTCTGGAAGCAAAGAAAGCCTGTCCTGAAGAGGTGCTGGGTGTGATCCTATCCCATGGGATTCCCACAGCACTGCACTGCCCGCTGCCGGGTGGTCCGGGCGCATCCGGAGCTGCACATCCCAGAGCTTCCCTTTGGCATCCACTGAAGCTATTTCCTCTGTCTGAAGGAATCCAGATGGAAACCATCTGCTCGTTCCTGTGTCCCTCACATCTCCTCCTGCATCCCCCAGACGTGCATCTGTAGTCCTGCACCTCCTTGTCCTGCGTTACAGATGTGTGCGCACGTGCCAAGGGAGGCACCTGAGTGTTGTCTTATCTAAGAGGAATGATCAGAGCTGGGGGTAAGGATGCAGGGCTGCAGGGATACTGCTAATTAGCTGCATGGCATTAACCAGCCCGTGGGAGCCTGCTGGATAAACATTAGCCAGGATTCACCTCTCAGTCCAATTTTTCAGAGCTCTGTTGAGTTTGGCTGGGTGTGGGACCGCCGTGCCAGTGACCCCACTGGGGACCAGCTCCAAATGGGTCCACATTCCTCCTGCCGTGAGGGGGAGGTCCTTCCGCACTGCTCTGAACCTGCGGGTGCTGAGAGCTGTGGGTCCAAACGCATGGGTGCAAATGGGATGCGACAGCTGCAGCAGAGAGAGCAGACTGGAGCACCTCCAGCAGCAGGGGTGCAAGGATGCTCTCTGACCCCACTTTCCACCCCGTTCCTGCAGTTTGCCCTCCAGATGTGAGCGAGTGAGGGAGAACCCTCTGTCATATGAGCACGTAATTAAAACCCGCTGGGCAGGGGGCTGCGATTGGAGTCTCATAGGCTGTGTGCTGTGGATTCTCTGCTGTCTCATAGTCCTAAATCCCTGACCACCCCCATAGCGCAGCCCCAGTGCGGTTCCCCACTCCCAGCCCTGCATTTTGGATCCCCCCCCCCAGGGAGTTGTGTCCCTGCTCCGGATGGGACCATCTCTGCAGCTGTGAGCAGGCGCACAGCCGGGCTAAAAATACTCCTGCTCTGTGCTCCTTCCTGCCCGCACTGCTGCCTTTCCTGCATTACTGCACGTTTCCACCACTCCCAGCAGCTCCAGCAGGCTGGGGAAAAAAAAAAAAACACACCAAAACAACAGGCAAGTCCAGAGCTCCAAAAAACCCCCCAGATCCCAGCTTGGCCCCGGCCTGAAGGCTTTACCAACACTTGATGCGCTCAGGGTGGATTTTCCTTTTCCAGCCCCATAAACAACAGCTTTATTTCACTGCTCAGCTGTGCTGACTTCCCAGGAGAAGCAATATCAGGTTGAACAGAATGGGAGGTGTGGGGGTCTGGCCCCCCTGAGGTGTGGGGGTCTCTCCTCCCCCCTGAGAACCCCACTGAGAGCAGTGGGGCTGTGGGTGACTGAGTTGCTGGCATTCCTTCCCCAGTTCTGTGGTCAGCCATCCCACCCCAGCACCCAGCAGGGCCAGCCCTTGTGCCCCACTCCTGGCATGGCTGAGAGAAATGGCCTTGAAGACTGCACTGCCAACTCCATGCCAGCCCTGTGTCTCCAGGATGTGCCCAGCATCGCTCCATGAAGCCTGAGTGTCATCCAGGGCTGGTTCCTGCCTGGTGGGGACCAGCTCTCTCTGGGATGCATTGAGATGCACTGAGATGCACAGGGTTGCACTGGGACGTGCTGGGATGGATGGTGCTGGGCTCACTCACCACCTACCAAAGAACTGAGACAGGTTGAGTTTCCTTGGGAACCCCCCATGAAATGCAAAGACACGGTGAAGCCCAGCCCCGCACCGGAGTTCATGGCAACGCACGGCTGTTGTGGCTCTGCACAGGGATGAGCAGGGCTTCATTATTTATTTTCTTCCCTTTATGGGCTGAGAAACCATCCCTCAGCCTCCCACCTCTGTCTGCGTGCTGTCTGCAGGGGATTCCTGTGCCCTGCTTTCAGCTGGAGCCATGGCTGTGCCGCACATCCCTGCATGGAGGTGACAGCCCTGTCCCTGTGTGCACCCCAGGGCCATGCATGTGCTTTGGGATAAGGCTCATACACAAGGAAATGTGCACCTGAGGGGTCAGCATTTACAAAAACGAGTGGCACAAGTGGAAGAACTCATGGCCAGCTCATGGAAGGGGTCAGAGCAAACCTCTCAGAGCCACACTGAAGGCATTTAGATCCTTCCTGGGGCACTTTCTTCTAGGGACACGGCAAGGGTGACCCACGTGGCACTGAAGGGTGGGACATGCAGCAGCCAGCATCGTGCTGAGCAGCACCATGGGGCAGCGCAGGGGGGAACGAGCTCTGCACGGAGCTGGGGGCTGAGGGTGGGATGAATCGACTCGTTACTCTGTTGCTTCGTTTGTCATTTTGGTCCCATCAGCAAAATCGTAGGGAAAATATGCGTGAGATAAGGGAAGCTCTCATGCTTGTGCTGCCATCCCTGCCAGTAACAATGCTGATATTGAAACGCTGTGCACAGAGACTCGAGTGGAGATAATGCAGGGTCGTGGCGAGCAGCTGCTGTCTCCCATCCTCTCTGTGTAAACACATCCACTGTGAAAAATGCTGCCTGCTTTATGAGAGTGGCATTTTCACTCATAACCACAAATCCTTTTATTTTTTTCCCCGGGATGCACCTCACCATGCATGCAGCCCAGATTTAAAAACAAAAATAACAAAAACAAGAGAACAAAACCAGCAGAAAGAAAAAGCCTCCACTTCTGTGACATTTTCCATCTGCGTTTCCGCTTCTTGGGATTTCTGGCAACCTTAACCACAGAATTGTGAAAGAGAATTGTCGCCTGCGTCCTTGGGGCTTTTCCTTCCATGAGGAAGGCAGGCCGGCCGGACGCTGGCCCGCGTCCATCTTTCCAAGCTCTCCCTGCAGAAGGGAGGTGCTCGTGGCCCTGGCCTGAAATTGTCTGCATTTGTCACGGGATCCACAGCGCTGTGTCCAGA
Source organism: Centrocercus urophasianus (assembly GCF_019232065.1). NCBI lineage: Eukaryota > Metazoa > Chordata > Aves > Galliformes > Phasianidae > Centrocercus > Centrocercus urophasianus. The sequence goes on from NW_024884586.1 coordinate 51,201,422, forward strand.
TTTGTGTTTATGGATCGCTTTGCTGGCATGCGAAACTTCTTTCTGCTGCTTTATTTGGCTGTGCCAGAGCCTCTGCGGCGGGGCACCTTGTTCCCAGGGGGTGGCAGTGGGGAAGGGGCTGCCTTCCAGTGCAGAGTATTCCAGATTTGGTGTAGAGGCTGGTGGGAGATCCATCCATACCCACTTCTGTCGCCGCCGTTCTAAGCAAGCTTGGGAAACATATCTGCATCTGAGCCTTACCAACCAGCCCTCCTCCTCCCCACCCCTCCATAACTGCCACGGGGCTGAGGTTCCTCAACGCGGGTTGCTGAAACTTGGCATTGACACCTGTGAATTTATGCATCGTTTTAATTTATGTAAGATTTTTTCTTCAGCCCCCAGCTCCGTGCAGAGCTCGTTCCCCCCTGCGCTGCCCCATGGTGCTGCTCAGCACGATGCTGGCCGCTGCATGTCCCACCCTGCGGTGCCACGTGGGTCACCCTTGCCGTGTCCCTAGAAGAAAGTGCCCCAGGAAGGATCTAAATGCCTTCAGTGTGGCTCTGAGAGGTTTGCTCTGACCTCTTCCATGAGCTGGCCACGAGTTCTTCCATTTGTGCCACAGGATGGAACCTGTGCACGTCACTGAGCTGCCGTCTGTCTTGAACTGAAGAGCCCAGAACTGCCCCCAGTGCTCCACATGCGGCCTCCCCAGGGCAGAGCAGAGCAGGAGGAGCACCTCTCTCACTCTGCTGGCAGTGCTCCATGCATCCCAGGATGCCACTGCCTTCTTGGCCTCCAGGGCACGCTGCTGCTTCAGGGCCAACCGTTGGTCAGCTGTTGGTCAACCGTTGGTCAACAGTTGGTCAACCATCAGTCAGCCATAGGTCAACCATAGGTCAACCGTTTGTCAGCTGTTGGTCAACAGTTGGCCAACCAGGACCCCCACTCCCCCTCTGCAGAGCTCCTCTCCAGCAGCTCAGCCCCAACCTGTGCAGCTCCATGAGGTTCTTCCTCCCTGGCTGCAGGGACCCTGCACTCCTCCTTGTCGAACCCAAGGATTTCGAGCCCTCACCAAAAGCCAGGCTGGATTTTTCCATGCTGCCAGCACGGTGCACTCGCATCATGGAATAACCCAGCTTGATCCGTTGGGCTGAAAACAGATTTCAGGAAGGAGAGTCGGGGTGTTTGCAACAGAGCTGCTCTTTATTTAGGTCCGGGAACGAGCGGCTGTTCTCTCCCACAGCCATGCAGAGATTGCGGGGGCAGAGGCGGCCTCACAGGTCAGCCCGAAGGATGCCTATAGATGCTTAAAAGTGAGGAATAAATAACTCCTCCCAAAACAACCTCGCCATATGGCACCTCGGAGGAAGGAGTGCGGTGGAGATGCTTTGCTGCTAATTTATGGGGCTGTTGCTGCTATTCTGGTCCCGGGTCACCTATGGAGAGCAGTACACAGGTGCACGTTGTGTCCTTTGTGTGCATAGGGCATCCACGGTGCAGCTGCTGGGGCATCAGAGGCAGCTGCCACAGGATCAGGCTGCAGTCCTGATGGTTCCTTGGCGTCCACTCAGGGTGTTGGTGGCATGGTTGGTATCTTAGGGCTCTCTGTCCAAAGAGGTGCCCAAAACCAGCTTGGATAGGATACCGTGCAACCTGATCTGATGGGTGGCTACCAGCAGGGGATTGAACGAGATGCTCTTTAAGGTCCCATCCAATATAATCCATTCCATGATTCTATGAGTCCCAGACATCGTATGCTCAGAAGCCCAGTGGTTGGTTTGGACCGCACGGAAATCCCACTCAAAGGCTGCGTGGGGATCTTTGGGACCTCCCTCGGTGGCACGGTGGCAGCGCAGAGGGTCTGAGCGTTTGAGACGGGTGCTGGAGACAGGCGGGGCGCTGCGACGGGGACACAAGCTGGGCACGGGGCATCCCTTCCCAAGATGATGGCACGGGATGGGCTGCGAAAAACAGCGCCGGGAGCCGGGGCTGCGTGCCTCCCTCTGCAGCGATGCTCAGCTTCACCCCCAGGACCCCGGGGCTGCACTCCCTCCCCCGCAGCCCCCCGCGGCCCAGAGGCCATCCGCCCCCCCGGGCTGCCCGCTGCCCCCCTCCTATCCCGGCGCAGCGCCGAGGCGGCTTGGAGGCGGTGCCGGTGCCGCTCGGGGCGGTGCGGCCCGGGAAGGGGCGGGGGCGGCGTGTTGGGCTGGGCACGGAACGGCACGGCTCGGCTCGGCTCGGCTCAGCACGGCACGGTACAGCACGGCTCGGCTCGGCACGGTGCGCGGTCCCCGGAGCCGCAGGTAGGTGCGCACCCGGCGCCCCGCAGCGCGCTCCCAGCCCGGCTCGACTCGGCGCGGCTCGGTTCGGTTCGGTTCGGCTCGGCGCAGCTCGGCACGGCTCAGCCATCGCACCGGCGGCCCGCTGGGGCTGTGTCGGGTGGGCCCGGGCCGGCGGTGGGCGGCGGGGAGCGGCGCGGCGGCTTGTTGCGTTCGGAAGCTGAGTTGGTGCCGGAGAACTGCGAGTGGCTTCATTTTCCAGGAATGCGAGTCATTTCCTCTGGCCAGTCGCAGGGAGTTGAAATTTAACAGCGGCGGGGCTGCTCCGCCAAACCCCCGCCCCGGCCCCAGCTTCGCTTCCCGGACCCCTCGCCCGTGGGATCCCTGCCCGTGGGTTCCCCTGCCTGGGAATCACGCTCGGTCACGGACCGCGCTTGTCTGTGTGTCCTCTCACCAGTGGGTCCCTTCGCCTCTTGTCTGTCGGTCTTGTTGTTGGTGTGTTGCAATCATCAGTGTGTTGCATTCCCCCAACATCCCTACATCCGTGCATTCGCTCGTAGATCCCATTGCCTTTGGTTTAGCATTCACCCGTGGGTCCCATCACTCGTGGATCCTCTTGTCTATGGGTTCTCTTGTTCATGGTTTGCATTCACCCTTGGGTCCCGTTGCCCATGGGTGACTTTCACCCATAGATCCCATTGCCCATGGGTTGCCCTTGCCCACAGGAGCTCTTACCCGTGGATCCCATCGCCATTGGGTCCCCTCACTCCTAAGTTCTTGTTGGCAGTGAGTCCTCTTGTGCGTGGGTTGCATTTGGTCATAAGTCCCGTGACGTGTGGTTTGCATTCATCCATGTGTCCCATCACCTATGGGCGGCATTCACCCGTGGGTTCCATCCCCAGTGAATGGCATCCAGCCGTGGGTTCCATCGCCCACGGGTTGCATTGCCCATGGGATATCTCACCATGGGGTCCTCTCACCTGTGAGTCCTTGTTCATCGTTTGTGGACGATGAGAACTCACCTTGAGTTCTCTTGTCTGTGTTCATCCATGAGTCCCATCACCCGTGGGTTATGTTCACCCGTAGGTGCCATCCCCCATGAGTCACACTCACCCTTAGGTCCCGTTACACATGGGTTACATCCACCCATACGTCCTATCACCCATGGCTGATCTTCGTAGGTCCATAGCCCATGGCTTTTGTTCACCCACTGTGCCATTGCCTATTGGTTACATCCACCCATACCTCCCATCACCCATGGTTTGTGCTCTCCCATGTGGCCAGTAGGTTGCACTCACCCATGGGACCTCTTCCCCCACGGCTCCCATCACCGGCCGCTCTCCTCACCCACGGGTCCCCTTGCTGGTGGGTTGCACTCCCCCACCCATGGGATCTGCCCGTGGATCCTGGTGCGTGTTGGTAGCCACGCTTGTGGGTTCTCTTATCTGTGGCTCCTCCTGCTTTTGAGCACCACTCACCCGTGGATGCCCTCACCCATGGGTGCCATCGCCGCAGGACCAGCGCTGGGACGTCCCATAGGAGGCACTGAGGTGATCGTGGTCACGGGCTGGCTGTGGGGACGCGGTGGTGGCAGCGGGAAGGACGTGGCCAGATGTGTTTGCTGTCATCTTGCAGATCAGAACCAGCTTTTCCCCACTCGTGGCTCAGCATTCCCCATCCTCTGGGCTGTTCTACCCTTAAAGCCAAACTCTTACAGCCCTTCCAGGACGCGCTGGCTGTGCACGGAGCTCTCCTGCTCTGTGCTGCGTCGGTGTTTTTCCACCAGGCTCTGTCATTCCTTGGTTGAGCGCGGATTGATTCGGTCTCTGTTGCTTGAGAGCAATGTTTTGTGTAAAACCCCACGTCCCGAAGGCGCTCCGGGGTTTGGTTATAGGCACTGCCTTTTGGCTGCTGTTTGTAAAGGGGTCCTTTCATTGGAGCTCGGGTTTATTCAGCCTCTCCGAACCCCGAATCTGTAAGCAATTATTCCACGACATGAAAAGTCGGCACTCTGGAAAGGATTAATTCAGACCAGATGTAAAAATAAATGCGAATTTCAAATTAAGATGATGTCAGCTCCCTCCTGCTAAAAAAAAAAAGACCCAAAAAAAAAAATAAAATAAAAAAGCAGCGCTGTGGACTCCAGATGGAATATACAAATTGTGGCTGTGGTTAAAATATCTGCCTGGCTCGTTAATTTAGTTTGATGCTTTCTTTTCTGACGTTTCTCAGGCCCTGCTGGGGAAGGGCGAGCGGAGCCTCGACGGTGCTTTTAGGGCTGCATGGAACAATTTGGGGCGGCCGGGGGGGTTCCAATGGGGGACTGCAGCTCTGTTTGCCCCAACCCGGAGCCGGACACAGAGATGCTGTGAGCTCTGGAGGGAGCGGACGGGGCTGTCGGTGTTCAAGGCATCATTGTGTGCGTTTTGGCATAAAATGGAGCTCGTTTCGGTGTAAAATGGAGCTTGTTTTGGCACATCCTGCCTGGGACATGGGCGGTTTTGCAACCACCAACCCGCTCCCGTGGGTGAGGGCTGGGGCTCGGGGCAGGGCAGCGCTTCCCCACGTGTGGTTATGAACCCTCATCTCCTTCCCCTGGCAGATCAGCCCTGTCCTGGGGCTACACCACGGCGTAAGTGGGGGGCGTAGAGCTGAGCCCCAGCTGCTTTGTGGCAGCTCAGCTCCTGCCCGGAGCACGGCCATGGGATATGGGGCTCCCAAAAGGGGTTTCTGTACAGAAATCCTCTGAGCCTTCCCAAAAGCACATTTGGGGAGCTCGCCCTGGTTTGAGGCACCGCTCAGGCGTGAGGCTGCTGCAGGGCTTGGGTTTTGTTTTCGTAGGGACTTCCATAGTTTGGAAATGGCTCTTTATTACCCTGCTCCCTATGGCTGCTTTGTGGTTGGAGAGCAGAACCCACAGCAAGTCCAAGGCCAAGATCCACAGGATCTCTGGGTGCTGCTGTCAGCATGGGCTCGCTCCCCATGGAAGTGGAGGCAGCACTGCTTCCCTCTGCGGGCATCCTCCAGAGCTGCTGTCCTGCAGCTTGAGCACTGGGAGAATCTTCCTTTGTTGACACTGGGACATCCTCCCTTGGTGACACTGGAGGCATTGGTGGCACAGGCAGATCCTGCCTTGCTGATGCTGGCAGATCCTCCTTTTGTGGCAAGGAGCGATCCTACCTTGGTGACGCAGGGAGCCTTGGTGGCACCAGGAGATCTTGGTGGCTCCGAGAAATCCTGCATTGGTGGCACTGGGAAGTGTTGTCTTGGAGGCACTGGGAACACCTGCCTTGGTGCTAACAGGGCTGGGGAATGTTTCACAAAGGCCCCGGAAGGCGTGGGGGGTTGAATGGGGCGGCGAGGCGTGAGGTGCCGGGGCGCACAAAGCCCCTCTGTTCCCTGCTCTCCTCGCATAACCCACAGCTCCAAGCTCTCCTCCTCCTGGCTCTGCTGCGGGGATAATTGCTTCCAGCCGGGTGCCAGCCGCCCTGCAGCTCCTCCTTGGTGGAGACCCGAGTGGCTCTCATGCATTTTTGGTTTCTGATAGGGGTGGTTTGTGTGAAGCTTCGGGACGATGCTCAGTATCTCCAAAATACCCAAGAAACAAGGCTGGCTTTGTCCCCCGGGACGGAGCACTGCATGCACCCAGGGGGCCAGTTTGGAATCCCGAATGTCCCCAGATGTCCCCAAGCTGATGGCCGTGGGGTCCCTGCAGTCCTTTGGGGGCAGCGCTGGCCCCCAGCCCAGCACCCAAGCGGCGTTGTGGTGGATGAAGTAATGCCATATTTATAACCCGGCCCTTTTTTCCCACTGAAGGGCTCTTTCATCTCCCTCTGTTCGTTATGAGGAAACTGTTGAGTTCGTGGAGAATCGGAGACGATTTTAATTACGGGGCGACCGCAAGCGTGCATTAATGTGGCTGTCGGGTTCGGAGACGCTGCGCTGAGCGCCGGCCCTACAACTTGTAGGAACAGCTTGCGCATACCTGCGCCCTGTGATGTGGGGCAGAACCGACTCTGAACTCTTCCAAACAAGAAATTCCTGCCCCGTGAATTCATCTTCCCATCCAGCCCTGCACTTTGTTCTGCTTTTCCTCTCCGATTGCCCTCCCGTAATCCCTTCGTTCGCCGCTATTGTGGCTCAGCAGCGCTGAAACAAAAGCTGGGGACGGGCAGAGGGGAGGAGAGAGCTGATGGGACAGAAGTTATTAAAAGCAAGCAAATGAGCAGGGTGTACTGATATAATATGGTGCAGCTGGGGGACCCGAGTGCTGCGTTATGGGTGCGTCTTGGGGATGAGCCACGTTCCCGAAGGGAAAGCACCAACATAAAGCTGTGCCAAGCCTGAGCCCTCCGTGCCGTGTGGATTTTGCAGCTGCTTTGCTTGGCTGCTCAAAGTTACTCGTGGGGAAAGTTTGCTGGGGATCTCTCTACAAATAATGGAATCCGAGGGGCTGAGCCTGGCTGCAATCCTCTCGTGCCGCTCCCAGCCCGCAGCCGTGCATGTTCAGTGCTCGTGTCAGTGCTTGTTTGGGCACACGGGGAGAAAAATACCTGTTTGCTGGGAATTTTCCTATCGACCACAGAGAGATGGAGTTTGCCCCCGGCTCAGGGTTAGCCAACAACAGCACGTTGGGGCTTCTTTTCCCTTTTTTAAGCCTTTCCGCCCGGTGCCGGCGGGCGTTTTTTGGGGAGCTGCGTTGGGGCGGTGCTGCGGGGGCTGAGGGGCACCTTTGGGTGGCAGTGGGTGCAGAGGGTGCTGGCACTGAGCACGCCCAGCCTCGAGGTGTGCTGCCCTCCCCACCACCACCGGCCGCAGCTGCATCACACCCAGCCCTGCAGCGGGCACTGGAGCTGCCAGGTGCCCGGCCGGGGTGTGGGCACTCACCAAATACCTTCAGCCCCATTTTGTTCCCTGCTGGGATTTTTAATGAAGCTTGAAACAAGCCTGGCCACTGTGCTGCTCGTTCCCAGTCAGGATTGATCATGTCTGGGCTTGGTCACGGTGTGCAGATGCAAGGCATGAGCGCCGTGCGCAGCCACGTTGCGTGGATGCAGGGCATCATGCAGCGCATGACCACAATGCATGACCACAGTGCATGGATGCAAGGCAAAAAACCGTGCTGCATGGTCACAGTGCATGCATGCAGTGCACATTTACAGCGCAGGCACGGCTGTGATGCACGTACACAAGGCACAGCCGTGATCCAAGGCTGCACAACTCCTTGGTGGTGCAAACCCTCTGGATTTCCCAACTCCTGCTAACCCCCAGTAGCTACCTAACATCATCTCGCCTCGGGGCACTTCTTTCTCTGCTGTAGAAATATAAGAGTGAAATGGTTTTGGAAACCAAACATGTTGTCATGTAGACCAAAGCTATTATTTGGTGAAGAGAGAGGCACCGAGGCGTCCTCAGAAAAAAAGAGGATTTGCTTTGATTCTAAAGATCCGCGCTCGTTATTTCACACGTGCATTTGTGTCCCTCTGGATAGAGATGGCATAAAGAGCACTCCAGGAGTATTTGCCCTGGGATCTGGGCTGTGAGGGGTGGCAGTGCCCTGGCTCCTCACCCAGCGCTTGCTGGCTTTCTGTGAGACAGGGATGCTCCGGAATGGGTGCGGGTCCTGCGGCCGGAGATGGCAGAGAAGAGCCTGCTGTGTTCCCAGCATAGAGACTTTTTTGGGTTATTATTCTACGATGCCAGGAAAGGCATTTCTGAGGTTTTTCTGAAATAGAGCCGAGAGGATAAAACCGCTGCTTCAGGCTTTGGGGGCTGAGCTGCAATCCCACGCTGCCCAAGGGAAGGCCAGCAGTGTCACGGGTGGGGCTGTGGGATGGGGTCTGGTGTGATGGGGTCTGGCGTGGGGCTGAGCACCCCTATCCCACAGGGATGGCGCCCGTGGGGACCGAGGCCGCCCCGTCCTGCCGGTGAGGTGCCCACTGCCCCCAGCCCAGCCCGGCCGTGCTGCCCACGATGAACAAGCTGCCCTTCCACAACAACCGAGTCATGCAGGACCGCCGCAGCGTGTGCATCTTCCTCCCCAACGACGACTCCCTCAACATCATCATCAACGTAAGCCTGTGGGCCCTGGGGTGCTCTTTTCCAAGCTCTCCTTTGGCTTCTGCTTTCGATTTTGAGCCCCTCGCCCTCTCCTTGCTGGAGAAACCCACATGGCACATCCCTCTGCATCAGCACTCCGCGCTCTCCAGCTTCTTGAACCGTGGGCACCGAGCACAAAATTCCCACACTTGGCTTCTTTCTTTAATTTGGTGCTCCCCAGTATTCCATTTTCTGCCCACTTTGGCTTGCTAACGGGGACTCACCTTTGGTCCCCATGGGAAACCAAGATCCGGATCCCAGCTGGTGACAGCGCTTGGGGACACGGCGGGGGTGGGTGCTGCCGTCCACGGTTTGCACCCAGGGCACACGTTTGCTTTCCACAGGTGAAGATCCTATGCCACGAGCTCCTCGTGCAGGTGTGTGACCTCCTGAGGCTGAAGGACTGCCACCTCTTTGGGCTCAGCGTCATCCAGAGTAAGTGTGGGGCTCACCCCATGGCCCCGGTGACAATGGGGACGCGTCGCGATGCTCACCCTGCCCAACTGCCCCCCAGACAATGAGCACGTCTACATGGACCTGGCCCAGAAACTCTACAAGTACTGCCCCAAGGAGTGGAAGAAGGAGGCCAGCAAGGTCAGCGGTGAGGTGTTGCATGGAGAGATGACGGCACTAAGGCCACCTCTGTCCCCGGCGCAGGTCACTGTCCCTGCGCAGCCGCGGGCTGGGGGTGGGCATGGTGCTGAGAGCCCCTTTGGGTGGTGTGGGGGGTGAAGGCAGCGCTCGGTGGCTGTCACCCCAGTGCCACCACGCCACGTGGGGACGTGTGGTGTGGAATCCTATTCCTCCCTTGTTTCCCAATGGGTGAAGGGATGGGATGGAATGGGACGGAGGAGGGATGGGGAATGTGGCTGCCAACCCGATGGGGTTTTCAAACCCAGCCTTTACGTTTTATAACTCCAAATCTCCTTTGTTTGTTGACATGAGGCAGATTTGGGGGGAAAATGAGAGGCGGTGGTAGGGAGGGGATTTGCCAAGACCAGCCCTTGTGCTGAGGGCAGCACTGGAGCCCGGTGTGTTGCGTGACACCAGGATGTCCTCAGGGACCCTGAATGTGTTCTGTGTTCCAGGGGATCGACCAGTTTGGCCCCCCCATGATCATCCACTTCCGAGTGCAGTACTACGTGGAGAACGGCCGGCTGATCAGGTGTGAGGCCGTGGCACTGCCAGAAAACCAGATTTCTGCAAAAGAAGTGGGAAATGGCACATCTTTCAGGAGTGTTCAGGCCCCCAGTGCTCACCCCTTTCTGTTAGCTCCGTTGTACTGTCTCTGTCCCTCCCCATCTGTGTGCCAAGTGACCCCTCTCCAGGAACACAGAAACCAACGGTGACCCTCCTCCTATCCCATAACAAAGACATTGTGGCACTGAGGGACGAGCATGCTGGGGATGGGCTGGGATTGGTCTTTTCCAACCTCAACAGTTCCATGATCCTGTGATTTTGGGGGTTGGGGACATCAGATTTAGGAGTTTATCACTCACGTGCCCAAAGCCAGGAGGGAGCTATCAGAAAACCATTGTCAGGTCTGCCCCCCTCTGGGACGTGCTGGGGACACGGTGGCCACGTGGGGATGCTTCTGTAGGGTTGTAGGGTTTTGTAGGGGTTTTGTGGGTCCTGGCTGCAAACTGCACAGCTGCTGGGGTCCCCTCCAGCATCCCCAAATTTCTCATCCCTGCAGTGACCGCACAGCACGGTACTACTACTACTGGCACCTGCGCAAGCAAGTGCTGCACTCGCAGTGTGTGCTGCGAGAGGAAGCCTATTTCCTGCTCACTGCCTTCGCCCTGCAAGCTGATCTGGGAGATTTCAAGCGCAACAAGCACTATGGGAAGTACTTTGAGCCTGAAGCCTATTTTCCTGCCTGGGTAAGTGAGGCTGTGGGGCTCGAGGCGTCTCCTACTGCTCTCTGCACTCTGCTTGCAGCAGAAGGGGTGATGCTGCTGTGTCCACACTTTGTGGTTATTAATAACCAGTGACAACTGTGGGGCTGCAAATAGCTGTAGGCGTGGGTTGGGGTTGGGCAGTAGCATCAGCACCGCTGATGGGGATTTCCCTGTGTTTGCTATGGGGTTGTTCACTGCGGGGCTGCCCTGCGTGCCAGCTGGCACTGTGGTGTCACTCGGCCGTCCCTACGTGTCCCCTGCAGTCTGTGCAGCCCTGGTGTCCCTGTGCACAGCCCATCCCCCAAACAAGCCCAGTTGTTAGCTGACCGGTACATCCATGACTTAAGGAGATGCAGCGATGGGCAGCACTTGCAATGCTCCAACACCAAAAAGCTGAGCCTTCCCCAGGGCGTCCCACAGCCCAGGCTGACGGGATGGGAAAATGAATAAAAGCTGTAGGTGCTGCTGCCTGCTTTGATTTATGATGAATATTCCTTGGCTTTGCCCCAGATCTGCCTGCTTTGCTGTTGTTTGTACTCATGACGGCTGCAGGGCTGTACCCCTGCCCTGTGGGAAGCCTGGTGTGTAGGAATGGCTAGTTCTGTGCTGCTGATGGGGTTTTTGCCACCAGAAGTTGAGCATTACAAGGACTGAGCCCTGCAAATCTCTGCAGCAGAAGGCTCTGCTCCGATTTTCCATTGCCATGGATGATCTTCTCATCTCCTTCAACCAGGTGGTGGCGAAGCGGGGCCGGGACTACATCCTGAAGCACATCCCCAACATGCACAAGGATCAGTTTGCCCTGACGGCCTCCGAAGCCCACCTTAAGTACATCAAGGAGGCCGTGCGGCTGGACGACGTGGCCGTGCACTACTACAGGCTGTACAAGGTAGGAGTGGGGCTGCTGCTCAGCCCTAACCCTGCCGTGGGCTGGTTGCCCCCCACCAGGCTGCCCACAGCCCCATCCAGCCTTTTATTCATCCCCAAGCCCAACCCCAGCCTTCCCCAGCCCACTGATTGTATCTCTCAGTCCAAATCCATGGCTCTGGATCACCTCCACGGACAGTGACCCCACCACTCCATAGGCAGCTGTGCCACTGCAGCACTGCTCTTTCAAAGCAGAAATGACTCCTAATATCCAACCTGAATCTCCCCTGGCACGACTTAAAGCCTTCTTTAAGTTCCTTCAGAGTTTCCTCCTTAGTTATGGACATTTTGGGGATGTGAGGTGGGACCAGCTGAGGATGCAACCTGCAGTGTGTGTGCATCATTAATTGTGCAAGCCCAGCATGCAACATCTGCTGCAGCAGGGGATGGGGAAACCAGAAGGGACAGCTGGGTTTTGGAGGCAGATTCATCCACTTTATCATAGAACCACAGAACGGCCCGGGTTGGAAGGGACCTCAAGGGTCACGAAGCTCCAACCCCCCTGTGCCATGCAGGGCCACCAACCTCCACATTTCACAGCAGCCCAGGCTGCCCAGGGCCCCATCCAACCTGGCCTTGAACACCTCCAGGGATGGACGGGGCATCACAGCCTCTCTGGGCAGCTGTTCCAGCACCTCACCACTCTCACAGCACACAACTTCCCCCTGACATCCAACCTAAACCTTCCCTCATTTGCACTTTATGGTACAAATTTAAAAGCATCTCATATTTCCCCTCAGGACAAGAGGGAGGTGGATGCATCGCTGACACTGGGGCTGACGACGCGGGGCATTCAGATCTTCCAGGTACGCAGCTCCTGCTCCCAGCTCCATCCCTGCAGGATGCCCCCACTACCACCCTCATCCACCTTTATCATTGAATCACAGAATCACAGAATGGCCTGGGTTGCACAGGAGCACAGTGCTCATCCAGCTCCAACCCCTGCTGTGTGCAGGTCACCAACCAGCAGCCCAGGCTGCCCAGAGCCACATCCAGCCTGGCCTTGAATGCCTGCAGGGATGGGGCATCCACAGCCTCCTTGGGCAACCTGTGCCAGTGCCTCACCACCCTCTATCTGCTTACAGAACCTGGACGAGGAGAAGCAGCTGCTCTATGACTTCCCCTGGACCAACGTGGGCAAACTGGTGTTTGTGGTGAGTGCGGAGCCGCGCACAGCAGCGCTGGTTTGTGGCGCGGCGCTCCGAAGGGACTGAGCTTCCCCATCTCCTGCACAGGGCAAGAAGTTTGAGATCCTTCCAGACGGGCTGCCCTCGGCCAGGAAGCTCATCTACTACACGGGCTGCCCGCTGCGCTCCCGCCACCTCCTGCAGCTGCTGAGCAGCAGCCACCGGCTGTACATGAACCTGCAGCCCGTGCTGCGGCAGGTCCGCAGGCTGGAGGAGAACGAGGGTAGGTGCCCAACGTTCCTGCCTGTGTGTGGATGTGGAGCTGCCCTGCGGGTTCCTGTGATGGTCCTGTTCTGATTCTGTCCGATCAGAAATGCTCCCCTGGCTGTGGTGGATGCCTGCAGACCCCTGGAAATGGTTGCATGCCCTGCTGTGGTCCCTGAGGGTCTCAGTGCTTCAGTGCAGTGTTCCCAGCCCTCTTGTCCCTTCCCCAAGCTCAGAAAGCCCTTGCACAAACATGAGATGGTCCTCCTCCTTCTCTTCCTCTTCTTTTTCTTCTTTCTCCTCCTCCTTTTTATCTTTGTCTTTACCTTCTCCTTCTCCCTGTCTTCTTCCTCCTTTTCTTCCAATTCCTCCTATTCCCCTTCCTTTCCTTATTCCTCCTGTTCCTCCTTTTCTTCCTCTTCCTCCTCCTTTCTCTCCCTTCTTCTTTTCCTCTTCCTTCCCTTCCTTTTCTTTCTCTCACTCCTTCTCTTCCTCTTCCTTATCTTCTACCTTTTTTCCCAATTCCTCCTATTTCTGCCCTCCCCCTTCCCTTTCCCCTTCCTCTCCCTCTCCCTCTCCCTTTCCCCTTCCTCTCCCTCTCCCTCTCCCTCTCCCTCTCCCTCTCCCTCTCCCTCTTCCTCTTCCTCTCCCTCTCCCTCTTCCTCTCCATCTTCTTTTTCTTCTTCCTCTTCCTTCTCTACCTTGTCTTCTTCCTCCTCTTCCTCCAATTCCTCCTTTTATTCTTCCTCCTTCTCTTCCTCCTCCTCTTCTTTCTCTTCTTCCTCCATCTTTCCCTCTTTCTCCTCCTCCTCCTTCTCTCCTTCTTCCTCCACTGAAGGAAGGACACAGCACAGAGCCCCGCAGGCCCAAAGCTCCTCACCCACCCCCAGCGGTCTCCAAATGCCATCAAGCAGGGCCGGCTCCCAGTGTACCACCCAGCTGGGTTTGGATCGTTGTCCCACGGTACCGGGGGGGCGCCTGGGTGCCACGTGTGCATTGTGTGTCCATCCTGACAGAGAAGAAGCAGTACCGCGAGTCGTACATCAGCGACACTCTGGACCTGGATATGGATCAGCTGGAGAAGCGTTCGCGTGCCAGCGGGAGCAGCGCCGGCAGCATCCGGCACAAGCGCCTGTCCCGGCACTCCACTGCCAGCCACAGCAGCTCCCACACCTCGGGCATCGAGGCTGACCCCAAACCCCGGGACGTGGGACCCGAGGACGCCGGCGTTCACCGCAAGCTGAAGACCTGCAGCTCCATGACCAGCCACGGCAGCTCCCACACCTCCGGGGTGGAGAGCGGGGGCAAGGAGCGGCTGGAGGAGGATCTGCAGGATGACGGTGAGAGACTGCAGGGTGTGCAAGTTGGGTGCCGGTGGGCTTGGTGGGAGGGAGGAGGGGAGGTGACCGTCCCCATGCCTCCTGGCACAGAGATCGAGATGCTGGTGGATGACCCGCGGGAGCTGGAGAGAGCCGGTGAGCTGGCGCTGGAGGTGAGCCCCGACATGTGTGTGTACATCACCGAGGACATGCTGCTGTCACGCAAGTTCAACGGGCACTCAGGTAATGCCTCCATAGAATAGGGGAATCACACAATAACCCTGAGTTGAAGGGATCCCTAAGAGTCATGGAGCCCTGCTTCAGGCTCCACACCAGGACCACCCAAAAATCAGACTGAGAGCGTTGTCCAAATGCTTCTTGAACTCTGGCAAGCTCAGTGTTTTTGGGAAACTGTTCCATGCCCACCTCCCTCTGGTGCAGCCTTTTCCTGACATCCAACCTGACCCTCCCCTTCACCTCTGCTCCTGCATCTCCTCCATCCTGTGAGATGCAGTGCTGGACAGACCAAAATTAGCATGAGCATTCCTTTGGGATGCAGGGAAAATCTGTCCCATGGCTGCAGGTGGAGATGAGGCGTATTCAGCCTGGTAGAACTGTAAAAATCTTGAGAAAGGTGGAGGTTTTCTTCAGGGGGGGATTCACTTTTTTGGGTGATGCTTATGGAAGTGAAGCACAAATCTGTGCAGGAAACCCCTGCGAGAAGGCATGGTTGGCCAATAAAGGTCAACAAGCAGGGGATAATGGGAGCCATCTGGGGACACAAGGGGACAAAGGTAGCATAGATGGAGCCATTGGGAATAATTTTAGATTTGGATGTCATTTTTGAGTGCCCTCCTCTCCCTCTGTTGAATATCCAAGCTGATGGGGCACAGCTGCCCAGCAGAGGTGGGGTCACCATCCCTGGAGATGTTCCAGAGCCGTAGAGACGTGGCACCGAGGGATGTGGGCTGTGGGCACGGTGGGGGGCAGCGGGTTGGGGATGGGGATCTCGGAGGTCTTTACCCACCTGGGTGATTCTGTGTTTCCACACAGGGCTGATCGTAAAGGAGCTCAGCTCCTCCACCTCCAGCTCCTCAGAGACGGTGGTGAAGCTCCGTGGGCAGAGCACCGACTCCTTACCCCAGGTGAGTGCCACCAGCGCTCCTCTCCCCCCTTCCTGACGGCATTTTGCAGCCCCCCGCACCCCTGACCGCCTTTCCCTCACGCAGACGGCGTGCAGGAAACCCAAAACGTCGACGGATCGGCACAGCCTGAGCCTGGACGACATCCGGCTCTACCAGAAGGACTTCCTGCAGCTGGCAGACCTGTGCCAGGACACGGCGCAGAGCTTCACCTTTGGCTGCGGCCACGGCCTCGGCGACGACGGCCTTTATTGCAACGGCTGCCTGGCCCGGCAGTGCCTCAACATCCAGGAGGGCTTCCCCGCCAAACGGACCAGCAAATACTTCTCACTGGACCTCACCCACGATGAAGTCCCTGAGTTTGTCGTCTGAGGGCGGTGGGGACGGCACCGGCTGCTGCCCAGGGGGGTCCGGGCCCCACCGAGCCCCACTGTGGCCAACCCCGACCCTCCCTGCCATGGGGACGGCCGAGCTCAGGGGGATGGGGATGGGTCCCTCAGCGTCCTTCTGCCTCTGGAAGTCGATGTGTGTGCATGAATCGTCTTGTTTCACCTCGGGGAAGCACGAGGAGCTCATCCGGCCGAAGCCAACCCGTGGTTTCCCAGTGGCAAAGATGGGGATCCTCCCCATACCCGACCCCTGTCCTTAGCGTTGCCACTGTCTGCTGGGAAGAAAATGCCAGACTGCTGCGTCCAAGTCAAGCCAAAGAGATGTAAATACCCCAAAGGCCAGTATGGGAAGCGAGAATCAAGCAATAAGCACCAGGGATGTCTGTGCATGGGGGAGCAACGCTGGAGCCCGGCTCTGAGCAGTGCTGCTCGGGGGCTTCGTGGAGCTTTGTTGTACAAAAACAAATCCAGAAACCAAAAACGCCCCCCAAAAAGGCAAAGGAGAGTGGAGAACGTCATCTGTAATAGTGTCACAATAATGCTTCCCGATGCATAGAAGCCACATATATAAATATATCAAAGTCCGTATGTTTATATATGTCTGGATCTTACAGACCCACCTTCGTTGTATTCCTGCTCCAAAATACCTTTGTAGAAAGGATATACGCCTCTCTCCAGCCAAGCATACAGACAATCATTTGTATTCCAAAGCACCAAGGGGAGAAAATGGACCTTCCCACTGAGGAGAGCACGTATGCAACCGCATTGGGAGCGCAGCTCTGCCCGCAGAGCTTTCTGTGCATCCTTCAGCCTTTATGGATCCAGGAGTTCTGCTCAGCGGTGATGTGTGCCCAGGAGGCAGCCGAGGTGTAACACTCAGTACAGGAGGGTGCGATGCAATGATCACAGCACAATGCCTTCTTAATTGAGATTTTTAATCAGAGTTTAGCGATCGACGGCCAAAGTTTTACCGTATTTTGATATACCACCTTTTTCTTTTTTTCTTTTTTTTTTTTTAAACTGGAAAGTTTTCTTATATATATAAATATATATAAATATATATATTGTTTTATAAATAAGCACAATCTTATTTTTCTAAGGAACGCTGGGGAGGGAGGGGGGATCGGTGCCCAAATAAAGCAGAGCAGAGCTGCGCTCAGCAGATGTTGTGTGCAGTGGGATGAGGTCCACTTGCAACCCAAAGCCATTCTGTGGCTCTGTGATCCAAGGGAATCTCCCGCTCTTGTTTTGGGGTTCCTCCTGAAGCACCCCAAAGCCTCCTGGGCGGTGGGATGGCTCTGACCCCGCATCCCAGGGTGGGATGTGAGGTGGGCAGGAAGGTGCCCCGCACTCATAGCCAGCCTCTGCGGGGGCAGAAGTGCATAAATCATTGCTCAGCAGTGCTCAGTGATGCTGGCAGATCCTCCAGCCCCAAAGCCAGGCTGTGGGATACAGAGATGCTGTTCATGCTGCTGCACGTGCCCGGGATGGGCGTTGGTGGCCTTTGGTACCGCTGGTCCTTCAGCAATAAGGAGCTGTGTGTCTGCAAACTGAATAGTCCTTTCTGTGAAAGGATCCTCCCATCGGGACGGCGTGAGAGCAAGTGGCTGTGTTACAAAATCAGAGGCCAAAAATTACAGCTGAAAGCATAGGGAACCCCAGGGCGACGTGGTTTTGTCACAGTGACCTTCGCCGTGTGCCTTGGGTGGCACGGCCAGAAATGACAATAAAGTGACTGCTGTTTGCATCGCTGTGCCTCGTGGAGGTCGGAGGAGCTCTGGCTCATAAAGAAGAGATGGGACGTGGAGGGATGCTGTGAGCGGGCCACATCTGTCGTGCTCTGCTCCAGCATGGCTGCTTTGGGACAGGCAGGTTTGGTGTCCCCAGCCCTGTCCCCATCCCCAGCCCTGACCCAAGTGGTGGCATTTGCTGCCATCCTGTGGCACCTCTGGGTGGCAGCTGGGCCGAATCCCTGTCCCCATCCCCCGTAGGGCCTCGAGGACAGCAGCCACCAGTGCGATGAGCACGGCCGTTCTCTGCTCTGGCTCATACAAGGTCTCCATCTCGCACTGTGCTGGCTGTGTCCCATTGCTTTGAGATTGTCACAGGTGCCATCCCACTGCCAGCGGGTCCCTGAGCCTGTTTCCAACCCTGGGGAGCAGTGAGTGTTCATTCCATGAACCAGCTTTTCCTTATCCTTTGCTGGAAGGGGGTGTGTATGGGGAGGGGACGTGGGGTATCTGGAGCAGCAGTGAGCTGAGCACCCAGGTTGGAACTAAGTGATCTTTGAGGTCCCTTCCAACCCCATTCTGTGAGTCTGTGACTTGATTCTAAGATGATGAAGGTACGAAGTTACGATGGTGATAAAGACAGGAGGATAACGAGGACGAAGAGATGAAGGTGATGAAGATGAAAATGAGGACATTCCATGGCAGGAGGCTGCCATTGCACAGGCTGCACCTATTCACAGCAGGCTCCAAAAATTGTGGCATGTTATCAGAAACCCCCATTTTCTCCATAAGAATCATTGGTGGGAGTGTGCCCAGAGGAGGGCAGCGTGGTGGGCTCTCAGTTGCTGACTGCCACCTTCTGCTGGTGTGGGATTCTCACAGTTAATTGCAGTATGCAGAAGGGGTGAGCATGAGGCAGCAAGCAGTGGTAGGGCTGCACTGCTGACATGGAACAGGTTGCCCAAGGAGGCTGTGGATGCCCCATCCCTGCAGACATTCAAGGCCAGGCTGGATGTGGCTCTGGGCAGCCTGGGCTGCTGGTTGGCGACCTGCACACAGCAGGGGTTGGGACTGGATGAGCACTGTGCTCCTGTGCAACCCAGGCCATGCTGTGATTCTATGACATCTGACAGCTTGTCCCTATTGCTCCTTCCTAACCCCATGGAGAGGGCTCTTCCCATTTCCACCCCATGCAGCCTCACACCAGCGCTCTCTTTGGGATGCTCTCATGTCCCAGCTGCCAGTTTGACACTTTCACAAGTTCTAGCTGTCACAGAGAAGCTCACATTCCATCTCCAGTTGCCTCCATTCCAGACTTGGCATCTCCTGTCATCGTTCTGGCAGCCTGGCTGGCTGAGGATTTGAGATCTGCAGCTCGACGACGTGCAAACGCCACCTCCCTGGCAGGAGGGCTGACAATCTCTGCATCAAACCCAAGCGAGAGAGTCGACGTGGAACTGGTCACAGCCACGGATCAGCCATTGGGAAAAGCTGATTTCAAGTCAAATAATAATGATAATAATAATTCCCATCTAAGATCCAAATTAGAAGCGCTTGGAATGTGAACCATTGGGACTAAGTGGGAAGCCAAGCACAAAAAGATGCAGTTTAAGAAGGCGAAAACGCTGTGGCAGCGCTATTTTAGTTTTGCTGCTTGGGTGCTTCTCTCTGGGGTCTCGTGCTGGGGGCACCCTTGGGTGCTGCTGGGGGCAGCCCCAGCCTCTCCCAGTGGCTGCCGACCTCAGCCTGCGGCTCATCGCCCCTCCTTCCAGGAAATGTGCATGGGGAGACCATGTGCAGCCTGCAACCCTGTTATGGGTGTGATAAAGGGGGTTTGGGGTTTAATAACAGGGTTTATGGGCTTGACAAGAGGGCTCATCCAGTGCATCCCAAAATTCAACCCCTAGGCACCTGAGGTGAACCCACATCCGGGGTGTTGGAGGTCATTTTGGGGTCCAGATGGAGGAAATACATGATCTTATAAAGAAGTTAACCAGCTCCCCATATCCTAAAAAGATCCTAATCCTAAAATCTGGGCATCGGGGCTTAAAGATTTAACAATAATGTATGTAAAATGAGGAATTACTGGAGGCACAAGTAGGGGCTGGAGGTTGGAAAGGGCTCAGGAGGGCAGAGGACCCCTAGGAGGGGGAAAATAGGGGATCCTGGGAGATGTGGGGGCAATAGAGGGAAGGCTTGGGGGGTGATGGGGTGCAGGATGTGGTGTGGTTTCGGAGCGGAGCGATGGTGGGGATGGGGTGTGATAAGGTGTGGTGTGGGGGTGTGATAAGGTGCAGGAGTGTGAGGGGAAGAAGGGGGTGAGGGGACGCAGGGGGGGTTATGGGGGTACAGGAGGGTGGGATGGGCTGCAGGGCTGCTTTGGGGAAGGATGCCGCTGTGTGACGGGGCTGCAGGAAGCGGGGTGGGCGCATAGCGGGTGGTGGAGTCGGTTTTGGGCAGAGGGAGGGAAATGGGGCAGGAGGAGGGGAAGGGCAGCCCAGAGCGCAGCGGGGCTGCAGAAAACGGGGATAGCGGAGGAGAGGGGGCTCGGGGTGAGGAGAAGGGGAGGGGACAGGAGGGAGAGCAGCAGCAGAGGGAGGAGGAGGAGGAGGAGGAGGAGGAGGAAGTCGGGGCCGAGCCGCTTCCTGTAGGCAGAGGGATGAGCGCAGACAAAGCTGGGTGGGGACTCGCCGCTCCGGGCTGCTGCTGACCGCCCCTCTGCCTCCAGCCCTCATCCCTTCTCCATCCATCCCTCCATCCATCCCTCCATCCGTCCGTCCGTCCGACCGCCGCCGCCCCGCTGGGAGAGCAGGGGCAGCACCGCCCGCAGGTACGGGGAGAGCCGGGGGGCAACGGGAGCGGGGCTGGGGGGCAGCGGGCGCGCACGGAGCGCGCACATCTGGGCGATCCCATGGCAGCGCCATCCTTCGCGGCCCAAACCGCTTCCTGATTATTGTCCCCCAAAAGGCGATCCTCCCACCCCGACCCCGGCTTTCATCACCCCGTCATTGCTCGCGTTGGATGCCCCGCGGGGACCCCGGCACCCCGCACAGCCCGTAGCCCCAACACGGATGGGTGCTGCAGGGCTGGTGCTGCCCCAGCGCTCAGCCCCCAGCAAAGCTCAACGGGGGCTGATCCTCACTTAATCAACTGATTTGCCATCACATGAACGGCTTTTTCTCGGGATGAATAAGACGTAGTGTTCTCCTTTTTATTTTTTTTTCTCCCTCTCCCACCCCCTGCAAAGGGCTTTCCCTGCCCCAAATCCCTCTGGCTGGGATGGATCTGCCCCCGGCACGGCTTAAGGAGGGGGTATTTGGGGTGCCCCATCCCCACCTGCTGCCCCACCCCACCACCCCCATTCTCTCAATGGCTGGGATTTCAATGGGAGTTCGGATTTTCCCCGCTGTGGCCATGCAGCAGGAAGCAGCACAGATCGTGCAAGGTTGCAGGAAAAGTAACCATGGCAAAGGCACCGTGTGCCCAGGCAGCTCCCTGCTGTGCCCAGGGACTGGGGAGTCGTAGAATAGAATCATAAAAATGGTCCGAGGTCCCCTGTGCCAGAGGGAGAGGAATCCAGCCCCAAACTTGAATCTTCTTGCAGGAAAATGGATTTCTAACGAAGGAAAAACTTGAATCTCAGCTCCCCACTTATGAGTCTCTGATAAACTCAGGGTGTGCTGCCCCAGTGGTAATGGGGGTGGGAGCACAGGGCAGCGCTGTGCCCCGTCGTCGTAGCCTTGTGTGCAATGCTTGTGGCTTTGCTCTACTGTTTGTTTCCCACTGGACAGACCCCAAATCCCCATTGCACCGCCTGGGGTCGGGGCATGTCCCCTTGGCATCAGGCTAGACCCAGGCAGGGGGATTTTTCCTCCTAACTGGATTTCCCTCCATGCAGCTGGAGGCTGCGATGCTAATCCTCTTTTCTGCCATATGGCCGCTGGCTGGATTGAAATATGACTCAATTAATTATTGCCAGGAAAACCCCGGGGTGAAGTCTTTCTCCAGGAGGATGCTCAGAGGCTCTCCGGGCGTTGTTTTCCCACCCCATGCCACAGGCTATGGGGTCAGATTGTTCCCTTCCCACCCATTCTGGGGCTTTTCTTGCCATTTCCATCCCCTTGCTGCCTTATGCCACCTGTGACACAAGCACGGCGATCTCCCCCCCATCTGAATCCCAGCCCCAGGGGCTGGCATCGTGCTCCTTGGGGTCAGGGCACAGCATCCCAGAGCAATGCGGGCAGCGCTGCCGGAGAAACCCAATGATGAGGCTTGTTGCCAATCCCCAACCCAGCCAACACCTCCACCACCCGATGCTGGAGCTCAGTGCACGGCAACGTCTCCAACTTGGCACGGCACGGCGCTGCCTTTCCCGCCCTGCCCCACTGATGCACCCGCCTGGATTTTGCTGCTTTGGCCTCAAAACGGCGGCGGCCGAGGCATCACTTCTCCCTTTGAAAACCCGTGAGTCATGGGAGGAGGGAAGGCATCGCCGCGCACGCAGTTTCCATAGCAATTGGGACTGGAGAGGCGGCACCCAACCCGCGGCCCTACAAACGCCGCCTGGTCCCACCGGCGCTGCTGGAGGGCTATGGAGCCCAATCCCACACCGGTTCCAGGGAGGGGTCATAGCTGGGCCTCCCCATTTCCATTTTGGGGTTAGAAATCAGGGGACAGCCGTGGGAAAAGCATCATTTTTGGCATGAGTTGTGTCAGTGCTCAGCGGGACGTCTCCTTGTGCCTGGAGCGGGATCAGAGCGAGCGCTCATGGCACGCACGAGTGGGAGGGGCGAGCAAAGGAACCAGGGTGTGGGGTTAATTTTCTTGCTTCTCAGCCTCTTTTCTGGCTGTTTTATCCCTCTGGGTGGCAGCTGGGGGGAGGGGATGGCTGGGAAGGCAGCGGGGTGCTGCATCCCGGACCATGGGATGCCATGGGATTCTATGGGGTGCCATGGGATGCAATGCAGAGCGTCCTTGCATGAGCTGCACGTGTGAAGGATGAGGTCTGAAATAACGCATCTCCTCCATTTCGTGCAGCCAAAATCATTTATTTTCCACATAGCGAGTAGAGAAAAAATAATAACCCGAGAAATCTCCTGAAATGGCATTGTACCAAACCTTACACCTCCCCACCTTGCTGCTTGTTGGTAACAGCGCTGACAGCTCTTGGGCAGCAGCAGCTGGGTGAGATGCAGGGAGTGGCAACCACAGTGCATTTAAAGGGCACCGTGAAAGGACCTCTCCATCCCCAGCACTGTGCTTGGGGGCACTGATGATGGTCTGGGTGTGCTTCACCCAGGGACAGGAGCAGCACCGTGGTATCTGTGCACTGTTTGAGGCAACACACGTTGTGCTCAGTGGATCAACTCCTTGAGCTGAGCTGCTGTCTTGATTTAACAAGCTTAGCGCCCTCCTTGCATGGGAAGGAAAGTTAGCTCTGTGCCTTCTGTAATGCTCCCTGGGAGCTGCTCTTCCTGGGTCTGTGAGAGGGCTGTAACTCAGCTTCTCCGTGCCTTTGGAGCTCATCAAGCATCCTGAGCAACAAACACCATGCAATGGGAAAAATAAAACCCATCACAGCACAAGATATTCCTACTGCAGCTCCCGGCAGACCCCGCTGTGCTGCTGCCTCACCCCAGCGCGCTGCCCTGCACCGCTCCTGCTGCAGCATCCTCCCTCCTGGGGCTGCAAAGTTCCACCACAACAGAGCTGAGGGTTGAAGCCTTGCAGGGATATGAGCCACGAGCAGTTCTGCTTGAGGGAGTTGTGCTGGGAGAGAGCCTGGAGTTGAAGAATGGGATCAGCTCCTTGGTGCGGGCGCTTCCCCGGCTGGCACGTTGGGGAACACGCTGACAGTGCCTGGATGGATTCATGGCACTAATTATAGGGCTTGTCAGTGCTGTCGTGTCAGTGCTGCTGTGTTGGGAAAGCTGTGCTTCTTCAGTGATGGGAATAGGGACAGATTCTGCAGTTGCATCATTCCCCATGTCTCAACCCATGTCCCATATCCCAACCAATATCCCATGTCCCAAACCATGTCCCGTGTTTCAGCCAATGACCCATGTCCCAACCAATATCCTGTGTCCCACGTCTCAATCCATGTCCCAGCCAATATCCCACGTCCCAACCCATGTCCCATATCCCAACCAATATCCCATGTCCCAACCCATGTCCCATATCCCAACCAATAACCCATGTTCCAACCCATGTCCATGTTTTAGCCAATGTCCCATGTCCCATATCCCAACCAATATCCCGTGTCCCATGTCCCAACCCACGTCCCAACTCACATCCCATGTCCCAACCCATGTCCCAACTCACATCCCATGCCCCAACCCATGTCCCATGTCCCAACCCATAGACATAGGGCCCCTAGGGCAGGCAGGGTGTTCCATGGCAGTGTTGGAGAATTGTGCTTCTTAGGCCATTCTCTGTCAGAAGTGAGATGTTCAGCCACATTTTTTGGTGGTTTTGTAGGGAATTAGCTGCAGCAAGAAGGAGGGAAGCGAGGTGCAGGATAGGGTGCTGCAGGTGGGTGCCTATACCCCATGGCACTGTAGGGTCTGGGTGTCTGGGTGCTTTCCTACACTCTGGAATCACTGCATCGCTGGTTCCAAACCTTCCTGCGTCCTCTTGGAGAAACAGCAGCACATCTGAGCCCCCCCAGGCACAAAGCAATGGGAGAAATTCTCTGTCCCTGGATTTTGAGCTGGGTAGTGGTGTCTGTCCAAGGGTGTTATCTTGGGAATTGCCTTTGAGCAGCTTTGGGGAGTCCTGAAGCATGTCCTAAATGCACCAGGAGCTGCACAAAGCCTATCAGGTGAACCAGTTCCCTCTGTAGCTGCTTGGAGCACAACTCATTACGCTCCCTGCTCTTCCTTCTTATCTCATGGAGCCTCTCACATAGAGCTCTCACACAGAGCTGTGCTGGGTGTTGCTGTGACTGCACCCACTCGTTGGCTCCACACACACTTTGGGATGTCCATGCTCCCTCCTGGGGTCCCAGTGACCGTGCAAAACCCACCTCACTGTCATATTTCTGAGCTGGAGGCTTTGATTCTACAGGATGCTCTGCTGGCACGTTGTGCCTTGTTTTATGGTTAACACTGGCTCCCAGTGCTCCTCCCTGCCTGGCTCTTGGCTTTGACCCGTTTTGACTGGAGCCGGGTGGGGAGAATGGGGGGATGCAACACCTCAGAGGTCACCGTCCACAAGAAACACGGAGACGTGGCACTGAGATACGTGGTGGGGTGGCTTGAGCTTGGGCTTGGAGATCTCGGAGGTCTTTTCCAACCTGAATGGCTCTATGAGAGGAATGGGCTGTTCTGTAAATGGATGTCAGGCCAAAGGGTAAATGATGGCGGTGCTGGGATGCTGTGCTATGGCAAGGAATTCCAACTGAGATTTTGGCTTCTGCCAGGCTGGGATGCGTTGACCCAAGAGCAGGTGGCCATGGGAAGAGCTGCCCAAGGATCTGCCCCTTCATTTTCATGGAATCCTAAACTGGATTGCTTTGGAATGGACCTCAAAATTGTCCTCTCCAGTGCAGAATATTCAGTGTTTCTATGATTCGGTGATTTAGGCTGGACTTTTCTGGTCCATCCACCGTGAGTTCCAGGATCATGTTAACAGCCACTTTCCTTTTGTGGCAAGGGAAACCTGTCCAAGTCTTCTCCACACAGCTCTGGGGGCTCCTCCCCCCTTGTTTGGGGTCCTTTGGGGCCAGCAGCCCTCCACAATCTGTCAAAAATACTCACAGCTCTTCCCATCAGCTCTAGGATTGTGTCTGCACCTGGAGGAGCTCCTCTCTTACTGGAAAGGCTTGAGCATTGGCAGGGTCCTGTGTGAGCCCATGGCCTGGGTAGGACCTATGAAGAGCTGGTGGCCTCAGGACCTGTGTCCCAGCCTGCCCCAAGGACAGCATTTCCAAAGGGCTTTTTGTTCAATTATTTAATGCTGGCCTGTCTGTGCTCCATCCATTGTATTTTTAATGCTGTGATGGTGTTTGTGCGGTGCTCAGAGTGCTGGTACCATCAAAATACGTTGCATTATTTATCAGCTGATTTAATATAATTGCTGCTCAGCCTGGCGTCCTCACCAGGGGCTGGATCCATGTCTGCTGCTTCCTGGCTGATGCCGGAGGGGGAACGCAGCCACCCCCAGGAGGCACAGACAGCAAATGAGGGACATGCTGATGGGTTTTGAGCCTGTATCTGAGCCCTGTGTAAATGCTCCCATCAATGGCTCCCATCAAAAACTTAGTCTGGCTTGGAAGGGATGCTGCTCCTTCATCCTACATGTAGCTGAAGCCCAGCTTCCAAAAGAGCAGCTGGCTTCGGTGGTTTCTGCAGCTCAGGCTGGCAGCGATACAGGGAGCAGCAGCAAGACGGATGCTGAGGAGCCAGTGGGCAGGGGAAGATGAAATGAACTGGCTGCAGGTTGTTCTGAGTGGCTGAGGAGAGGGGGGTGGGCATGGGTGGAATAACTGAGGCATGTGGGGTGTGCAGCACGGCCAGGGTGAGAGCTGTGGGTCCCATCCGGCCATGCATTTGTCATGTGTCTTCATCCCCACTGCAGCGTGGGATGGAAGGATGGATGGAAGGAGGGAGTGGAGGAGGGAGAAAGAGAGGGAGAGATGGAGGGATGGAGGGATGGATGGATGGATGGATGGATGGATGGATGGATGGA
>NW_024884586.1:51227365-51227622 GCF_019232065.1 Centrocercus urophasianus
GGATGGATGGATGGATGGATGGATGGATGGAGGGAGAGATGGATGGATGGATGGATGGATGGATGGATGGATGGATGGATGGATGGAGGAATGGAGGGATGGATGGGTGGGTGGGTGGGTGGGTGGGTGGATGGATGGATGGGTGGATGGAGGGATGGATGGAGAGATGGAAGGATGGATGGGTGGATGGAGGGATCGAGGGATAGTGGAATGGATGGATGGATGGATGGATGGATGGATGGATGGATGGATGGATG
>NW_024884586.1:51227632-51258157 GCF_019232065.1 Centrocercus urophasianus
GGATGGATGGATGGATGGATGGATGGATGGATGGATGGATGGATGGAGGAAGGGATAGAGGGATAGTGGAATGGGTGGATGGAGGGATGGAGGAATGGAGGGATGGATGGATGGATGGATGGAGGGAGGGGTAGAGGGGTGGATGGATGGATGAAGAGATGGATGATGGACAAATGGAGGGATGAAGAGATGATGGACAAATGGAAGGATGAAGGGATGATGGATGGATGGATGATAGATAAGTGAATGATGGAGGGAAGGATGGAGGTATGAATAGATGATGGAGGGAAGGATGGATGACAGACGGAGGGGTGACAGATGAAAGGGCGAGCTGTGTAGGAAGCGCCACCTTGCACTGCTTTACTCAGAGTTTCACACATATTCTTTGCCTTTGCGTTTTTCCTTTACTTTTTTACAACGCTTTGTATTGCAATTGCGAAACCACCGCCCCAGCAAGTCACTCCTGGGTGGTTTTCTTCTTCTGTCTGCGCAATAACAGTGCTTGCTAAGTATGTGTCACTTCACGACGCAGCAAGAACGATGTTTGGTGTCACATGCAGTGCATTGACTCAGCAGGAAGCGTGGCAGGAGCGCGGCGGTGGCGGCTCGGCGTTTCCGGCAGATTATTGTCAATAAGACTGTGAGAAAAACCGGGTATCAACAAAGGAGAAAATGCTCCGTGTGCATTTCAAGGGGAAAGCAGGCTGGGGCAGGGAGTGGGGCTCTGTGGGAAAATCGAGATGCTGCGTCTCGGGGCTGATGGATGAGCTGAGACCCAAAACCTTTGCCCCAGGAGCTCCTGCTCCAGCTGAGCCCCCTGCTTGCATCAGAAGGGACCCAGGTGTGCAGGCTGCCCTGTAATCACTTTCTGCTTTCGCCTCCAGGCTGCAGCAAGCAGATCCCAGCAGCAGAAGTGCTGTGGAACGGAGGCAATGTGGGTCAGACGAGGAGCAGCAGCAGCAGCCGCCTGCTTCTGGCTCATCAGCCCCGCTGACCCCATTTGCAGCACCACTTGTCCATGGGAAACTGCTCCGTGTGCTCCTTGGGTTGTAAAGCAATCAATCATCGTTCAGCATCACAGATCATAAAAGCACGGGGACCCATTTTTCCTGTTTTCCTTTCTTCCCCCTTCAATTGGAAACCTGCTAAAATCACCCACGTTCCACCGCGATCCTCCTCTTGCTGCTTAGGATCCAGCCATCAGCAAACTCTTTAGCAGCTATCTTGCATTTGCAGGTCAGCCATAGAGAGATTTACCCCACAGCTCATACAGCAAACGTAGCAAATCTCAGCTACCTCCAAGGGGTGCTCAGCTCAAAGGCATCTGCTTGCAGTGCTGGGGATGCTTAAAAAAAAAGAGAGGTGAAAGACAAGGGAGGAAGAAAAGAGGAGAGAGAAGGGGGGAAGAAAAGAGGAGAGAGAAGATAGGAGCTGAAAAAGACAAAAAAAAGAAAGGAAAAGGGGAAAAAGGAAAGAAATTGTGAAAAAGAGAGAGAAAAGAAAGGAATAAGAAAATAAAAGAGAGAAGGAAAGGAAAAAGGGAAAACCACCTCCATCCTCCTGCCTTGATAGTGATGGAGCAGGGATGGGGGAGGATCAGTGCTCAGCAGCACTGGGGCTTTGCTCCACCATGCAGGATAGACTGTGACCTGTTTGATGTATTTGAAGCTTGAAATAGTTCCTTATGAGTAATGTGGTTCAGGTGCTTATCACTAATTAATTAATTCTTTCATAGCGTGGATACCTAATTAAAGCAGTCTAAGGTAATTCCGGAGGGGTCTGAAGCTGAAGGGATGGTTAATGGGGTTGTTTCTGTGCTGATGCAACCCTTGGGGCAATTCCCAGTGGCTGGAAGGGTTTATTAGGTTCTGTGTGGTTGTTACTTAAAATAAAATTCCAATAAAGGTTTGATTTGGGTGAAGTCATCGGAGACAGCAGCAAGGCTCCCACGGCACAGCTGGGCTTCTCTGGGCAAAAAGGAGATGGAAAAAGGCATGAGTTTGTGTCATGGCACCCCAGGTCCTCATTCCAAGCCTCGTTTTGCACCTCCTGTTAACACCTGTGTCTTGATGATGGGAAACACTTGAAAGCCACAAGGGGTTGGAAGCTGGGATTTCTGAGCAAGCTGACTTTATTTTAAGGTCAACTTGAATTCTTTTGGTGATGGCGTCGAGAAGTGAAAGAACCAAGAACTCAATGATGGGATGCCTACTCTAATGAATGAGTGATGTGAGTTTTCTAGTGGTCTCCCCATAGTAGAAATGAACCTTTGAAATGAGGGGTTCTGATGTCTCCTGTTCCTAAAGAAAACCAGACCAGACAGGCCAGGAACCCATGGGTCAGGCAGTGTCCAGGCTGTGGGATGCAATGGATAATGCTGGAGTAAAACAGAACCTTCTGCCAGGGGAAAGAGCCTCATAGACTGGTCTGGGTTGGAAGGGACCTTTAAAGACCATCTGGTCCCATTCCTCTGCAATGAGCAGGGACACCCACAGCTGCATCAGTGCTCAGAGCCCCATCCAGCCTGACCATCTCTCAGGGCAACCCGTGTCAGTGCCTCACCGCCCTTATTGCAACTTTTTCCTTATGTCCAGTCTAAATCTCCCCTAAAATAAAATCATAAAATCACAGAATGGCCCAGGTTGGAAAGGACCTCAAGGATCACGAAGCTCCAAACCCCTGTGCCATGCAGGGCCACCAACCTCCACATTTCACAGCAGCCCAGGCTGCCCAGGGCCCCATCCAACCTGGCCTTGAACACCTCCAGGGATGGACGGGGCATCACAGCCTCTCTGGGCAGCTGTTCCAGCACCTCACCACTCTCACAGCACACAACTTCCCCCTGACATCCAACCTCCATCTGCCCTCCCTCAACTCCAAACCATTTCCCCTTGTCCTGCTGTCATCTCCCCTTTCCAAGAGCTGACTCCCCTCCTGTCTGCAGGCTCCCTTTAGGTACTGCAGGCTGCACTGAGCTCACCCCACAGCCTTCTTTTCTCCATGCTGAACAAGCCCAGCTCCCTCAGCCTGTCTTTGTAGTGGAGGTGCTGCAGCCCCCTGCTCATCTCTGTGGCTCCTCTGGACCCTCTCCAACAGCTCCCTGTCTTTCCTGGGGGCTCCAGACCTGCACACAGCACTGCAGATGGGGCCTCACGAGAGCAGAGCAGAGGGGGACAATCACCTCCTGTCCCTGCTGCCACCCCTCTGCTGGTGGAAAAATAAGAGGCTGCTCAGCTGAGATGGGTGGGTGATGCAAAGCTCAGGCTCAACCATCACTCCCCCAAGTCTGTGAGGGACCCAGGGGGAGAAATCCAGTAGTGTGACCCTGTGAAGATGTCCGCTGATGGGACACACGTGTCACCTTGGGGCAAGGCCAGGAGAAACTGTTGCTTTGCAGCTGGGGCACTGCTGTTTTTTCTGTGCAGCATTGGATGTTTTAAGGGAGTTTCTGAAGCTGCGTGTTCTTTTCTCAGGCCAGCTGCATAACAATAAAACACAAGCATAAAAATAAAATGCCAGCAGCAAAGAGCGTTCCTTACCTCTTTTGGACTCTCTTTACCCCCATATATAAAGGATAGAGGCCAACGGCTGCTTGCAGAGGTGGGAACTGGATGGTCTTCAGGGTTCCTTCCAACCCAAGCCATTCTCTGGTTCTACAGTTCCATGATTTATGCTGTGCTGTTTTTTTTTCTCCCCCAAACACAGTACGTTTCCTTTTCCTGGCAGCTCCTGGGGCTCTCTCCTGCTCTGGGAAACATCCCTTCACCCTCATCATTTCTTAAGAAAACAATACAAAAAAAAAAGCAGAAAAGAGAATAAAAGGAAGTTGAGGTTGCTTTCAGTTTGCCTTCTCTTTTCAACCATTAGGGCACGTGTGAGAAAACAACCTGAGATTCTCACTTCTGTGTGCCATCCAAAGGTGAAAGGGAAGGCTCTTGAGCAGGGCTCCCCAAATGCTTGGGGATGGTCTGCCCTATGTCTGGTTCACATCTGCATGCAACCCCATGCTCTGCTTTGGAGGAGCCTTTCCTGAGCTGCCTGAGATGGGATGCATTGCTGTCCTGCACCACTACCTCCATGTATACTCTATGTAGGAGATTGTGGTTTTGTGGTCATGAATGGATGGATCAGAGCATTGCTCCCCACACAGACACATCCAACAGTGGGCTCTTCATCCCGTGCACTGATTTCAGAGGAGAAAACTCATTGGGAACCTCCCTCCACGTACCAATTTTGGAGGACAAAACTCATTGGGAACCTCCTTGCTGTGCCTCATCCCATGGGACCTGCATCGCTTGATGCTGGCTCTGCTTTTGGGGTGAAATGCAGTAGCATGGGGCCACACAGGGCTAAGGTCATAAAATTAGACTCATTTGAATTGGAATGGACATTTAAAGGTCATCTGGTCCAATTCCCATTCAGTGGACAGGGGGCAGTGGGTTCTCTGCCCCCTCCATTCCAGTGATGGGAGCTCATTTGGCACCAAACCCTGGGTATGGACACACTGATGGCATCAGGGCTGGCCCCCCACACACACCTCGTGCCTGTTTGCTACTGGCGTGATAACGAAGCTGTTGCCATGGAAACAGGTTCATTTTCACCCTTCAATTTCTTTCTTACTTTGCTGTTGTGCCCCTGACCCATGAGCTGCTGTTTGGTGATTTCCATGCCACGCTGGGCACTGGGCAATAAGACACAGGTTGGGAAAGGGAATGCAGTTTTCTGCTCTTTTCTTTCTGCCTGCAGTGTTTTTACAGCTTTCTATGTATATTTAGTCATTATTTTTTCAATGGAGCAGCCTGTTTTTAGAGTCGACCTTTAGCACGACTAAGAACTATGGAGATGATTCTATTAGGCTGAATAGAACCCCCTTTAAAGGGATGCCAAAGTGCCTGTGAGAGGTCTTTGGGCTCAGACATTTCACTGCTGGGTTTTGCTCACTGATGCCTATGCTCCAGAGAGGTGGTTGGGCCACCATCCCTGGAGGAGCTCAAGAAACGTGTAGATGTAGTACTAGAATCATAGAATCACAGAATCATAGAATCATAGAATCAGCACGGTTGGAAAAGACCTAAAAGATCATCCAGTCCAACTGTTCACCTATTCCCAATAGCTCCCACTCAAGGTGAATGGTTTAGTGGGCAACATTGGTGGTAAGTGGGCGGTTGGACCAGATGATCTGAGAGGTCTTTTCCAACCTGAATGATTCTGTGATTGTACGATTCTATTCCAAAAAAGCACTGAGTTTCCCAAGGGGCTCTGCTTAATGGAGGATGACTGATGTATTCGAATGTTTTCTCCTTTCCCCAGTCAGAAGAGATCCCAAAAATTGGGATCTTCCTCTGTCACTTGGGCTTAATCTCAAGTTGATATGGGAGGAGAAAGGAATTCTTCTCAGTGCTTAAAAAGCAGCACTTTAGTGGTGAGTATTGAGTTTGAATACCTTAAATTGCTGACTTTCACTGCAGAATGGGCTGTCTGAGAGCACATTTTGCATTGGGTTGGGTCTCAAAGGCAGCATCATCCTTGCTTGGGACACCAGCAGCTTTGCGAAACATAGAATCACAGCATCATTCAGGTTGGAAAAGACCTCTAAGATCCCCAAGCCCAACCCCAGCCCATCCCACCGTGCCCACATCCCTCAGTGCCACATCTCCACAGCTCTGGAACACCTCTGGGACAGTGACCCCACCACTGCTGGGCACCTGTCAGCTCTTGTGGAGAAGAAATTCTGCAGTGAATAGCCCACAGCCCCTCCGTACAGTGCCCAAGCATCAAATCAACCCCAGAGCCTGAGCTGTAATCACAGCCCAGAGCCTGAAAGAGACAATATCCAGGTCCTGTACACCATAAACATCATTAGCATGGAAATCAAACACCATCCTTACTCATTAACCTGCAGTCTGCAAGACAGGAATCCTATTATCCAGACGCACTGCACTGCAGACGTGCGGTGGCTTCTCTGTCCCCATGCGGTGCCATGGAGCCCATAGCTCTGTGCCACTGCTTGCAAGAGGTACGGAGCCCTTAGGGCACAGAGGGCTTAGGGAATTCCTGCTGATTCTGCTGGAAAACAGCCAGGGCACCGCTTGCCAGCAGCCCTCAGATATTTGCCTGCTGACCTGAAACCTCTTCCTGTGCTCAAAGTCTCACCGCACGCTGAGAGTCACTGTGGTCTGTCCCCAGCGAGCTGCTGGGAGGCGGAAGGAAGCCCTGAGCCCTGGGGCCGGAAAGAAAGGTATCACTGCAGCCATCTGAGCAGGTTGGTTTTTAATTTCTCTCCATTTCCCTCTTTCTGTAAAGGTGTCGAACGCCGAAGTGGAGCAGCTGTTGCCCTAAGGACAGCCAGCACCAGTGAGACCCAGCTTTGGTAAAGCAATGCTGCCCACATCGAGCACTGGGTGCTGGGAGGGAGGGTGGTGCTGGATGCCTGGCTGGGGCTTCCAGAGAGTAAAGGATGTAGTGTTTATGTGGTATATATGTTACATGGCATGCAGTTTATATAAGGTATATGGAGTATATAGTGCATATGAGTTACATGGGGTATAGACTGTGAAGCTGGCATGGCCACACTGAGCATCCCTTGTCCATCTGGGGTGGAAATCTTGAGCAGTAGGAAACTCCTGCATCCTGTTTGGCATCTGACAGCAGGAGCTGGCAGCAGGGGTGGAGCAAAGCTGATCTACACATCCATCCCACAACACCTATGGCCACCCCAAATGCCCCTGCTACCCCAAAAGCCACTGGTCCAGAGGGCAGGTGGCTGAGGGAGGCAGATGCAGCCCCGTTTCCTTCTGCTTTGTTGCACTGCAGCTTTTCTTGTAATGCCCCAGCATCCCCTAAGCCTGGCTAATGGGGGCATGCATCCAGCAGCGATGCCCTCGGAGGATAGTGGCTTTCTGCCCTTGCCCAAACGCAAAGCTGGTCTGCATCTCCTCCCCTCACCCATATTCATACGGCCCAGCTCTAACACCTCCACAAATACATCCCCACCAAACTGCTTTTGGGATTTCAGGGATTCCAGGCTCTGTGTTGAGCCCCCATCCCCATTCCTGCCTGCTGCCTGACCGGGGTGTGCCCGGCGTGCCGATGGCCAGCAACAACACCGCGAGCATAGCGCAGGCACGCAAGCTGGTGGAGCAGCTGAAGATGGAGGCCAACATCGACAGGATAAAGGTGATGCAGCCGGGGACTCGTTGGGCACGTAGAGGGATGCTGTGAGGGTAGGTGCTGGTCAGAATGATATTGCAGGAGCCATCGGATGTGGTGGCAGAATGTGGTGGGTATGGAGGACGTCT
Organism: Centrocercus urophasianus; assembly: GCF_019232065.1. Taxonomy (NCBI): domain Eukaryota; kingdom Metazoa; phylum Chordata; class Aves; order Galliformes; family Phasianidae; genus Centrocercus; species Centrocercus urophasianus. Next base: position 51,234,931 of record NW_024884586.1, read on the forward strand.
GTCCTGGTGGCACCATGGCCATCCCGTGGTCGTCTCGTTAGCCATGGGAGGTGATTTCCTGGAGAAGTTCCCATGGGGTGGGATGTTCCATCCCCACGGTGGGGTGTTGTGTCCCCATGGTGGAATGGCTGAGGGACATGGCTTAGTGGGAGTGGTGCTGATGGGTCAGGTTTGTGTGTTTGGTGGCCCTGCTGTGTGTTTGGTGGCCCTGCTAGGCAGGGGGGTTGGAACTACATGATCCTTGAGGTCCCTTCCAACCCGGGTGATTCTGTGATTCTGTGTGATTCTGTTGGACTAGATGATCTTAGTAGTCTTCTCCAACCTCAGCGATTCTCTGCTGCTATTCTGTGATTCAAGGTGGGATGTCCCATCCCCAAGGAAGGATGTCCCCCATGCCACCTGTCCCCAACACATGGCTCCTTCTCTGCAGGTGTCCAAGGCAGCGGCAGACCTGATGGCATACTGCGAAGCTCACGCCAAGGAGGACCCCCTATTGACCCCCGTCCCGGCTTCAGAAAACCCCTTTAGAGAGAAGAAGTTCTTCTGTGTGATCCTGTAAAGCCTCAAGGAGCCTGACGGGCACTCAGGCCACCCTGAACACTGATGTAGAGTTTTTAGGAACGGGGACGACCTGCTAGTCCACAGAATTTAAACAAAAAATAAGTAAAATACAAGGCCTGGAAGCTACAGAGATGTGCATGTTTAAAGAATCTGGCCGCCTTTGGGGGATATAAGATGATCCGCATTGCGAGGCAAAAGATCTGAAGTCTGTAGAGTTGCCTAGAAAGAAAAAAAAAAAAAAAGGGAAAAAAAAAAAAAAAAAAAAAAAAAAAAAGAATATTCATGTAAAGAATAAATTCGTGTCACTTTTCAGCTCACAAAATCGTTTGATTGTTCCGTATTTAAAGCACCAGAGCGGTGCTGAGCAAAAGTAACCGCTAAGGATGTGCGTAACCTTCTTGGAATGATGTTGTTGGTTCCTTTCCAAGTACAGTTTTTTATTTAAGCTGCCGGATCTATAGCTAGATGGCTGTGATGTTACTCAGTGTTCGGTCTCGTGCTTTCCCATTCCCCGCTTCCCGTCTTGTGCCTGGTGGCTTCGCCCCGCGGTGAATGGTGTTGTGCTCGCTGCTTCGCGCTCTGTGACGGCTTTTGGTTGTAGTGCATGGATGGGGTTTGGTCTCTGCTCGCCCGCTGTGGGTTTTCTGTTCTGTCTGACAGCACAGGCCGGCGGGAGATGCTGCGGGATGTGATGTTGGAGGTGATGCCAATGGCAAAGCTGACCCCCGCAGCGCCTCCCGACACAGCTGCAGACCCCAAAAACAGTGCTGGCCTCTTTTTCCTAGGTCCATTCCTTTGTCCCACACATCTGTGCCTCTTCCCTGCTCCCTGCCCGGCTCTTCCTGCCCGTCCTCATGCCCACTCCCCCCCAGTGACGGGAGAGTGCCAGCATGATGATGCCCAGAGCACCCCGCTCCTGCAGTGCCTGATGCTGTGTTTACAGCCCTGCGCCAGGGTGATGGCTCATTCCCACGTCCAACATCACCCAAAATCAGAGTTTTGCGGGAAACATGCCCCCTTTTGGGGCCGTCAGATGCTCGTGAGGACATGGCTTGCCAGGAGCCCCCAGGACACTCCAATGCTCCACACCCAGCAGTAGCACCGGGATCCCATAAGGTACTCTGGGCTCTGCATTAACCCCATAAAATCATAGAATCATTAAGGTTGGAAAAGACCTCTAAGATCATGAAGCCCAACCGCCAACCCGCCACCACCATACCCACTAAGCCATGTCCCCATCAGCCCCAAACCACAGCTACCCAAGAGGGCAATAGTCTTTAGGTACCTTTCTGAGAATCTTTCTAGCCCGTTTCAAGTGCATTTTGGGTTTTCTACCTTTTCATACTCTTTTTCTAGCTCTGGTTGGCAGTGGGATGGCGCGCCCGGGGCCGGCCCCGCTCGTGGTGTTCCCGGGCCGTGTAAATACCCCCAACCCTTTGTCTTGGTCGTTGTGATGCCAAATTTCCGCTGAGCGCTGCCGTGGTTTGTAAGAAGTTTTTTAATGACTCATATCTTTTACAACAGGAATTCTTAATACATCAACAAAGAGTAATGCGGCCGTGTTCGCATCGCTCGTTTCCCCATGCAAAAGCCCTCAGCTGCCTCCATCCCGGGCATGGAAGGGAAAATCCATGGAGCATCGGTGTGGGATTTGCCCTTTGCCCATTGGTGTGGGCTGTGGGGGAAGGCAGTGCGGGAAGGTCGGCGTCGCGGTGTTGCGCATCCCCGTCCCGCGTGGTCTGTGTAATCGTTGGAAATAAAGTTGGGATTTGTTTCAAGGCTGTGGTGGTGATGGTGTGTGGGTGCCAGGGGCAATGGGAGGCTGCAGGGAAGGTGACCTGGCCTGTTGGTTGTAGAGGGATTGGGAGTGAGAGAGCGGGGTCTGGGCTCTGCACGGTAGGGCAAAGCAAGGCAGGGCAAAGCAAAGGAAGGCAAGGCGAAGGAAGGCAAGGCAAGGCAAGGCAAGGCACTGCTCTCTCACAGTCCTTTCCCCAGTGCTGGCCATGCCGTAATGGTCATCTATCAAACTATCACGTTTTTTGAACACGAGGGATTTTTCCCAGCCATAGTTAAAGGCTGAATACCCTCTGCTGGTCTTCAGCTCACACAGGGCAGTAGGAACGCATGCGCACAGGTCGCTCAGCCTGTGGTGCTCCATCCCTGGAGGTGCCCGAGGCCACGCGCGGCCCCCGGGCAGCTGAGCTGCGGGGGCACCCAGCCCACGGCAGAGGTGGTGCTGGGGGCTGCGAGGTCCCTCCCACCCGTCCCTGCGGCCCGCCCACACCACACCGCCGTGCCCGGATCCCCGCCCCGGGACTGCCCACCCGCCGCCGTGTCGTTAAAGCTGGATGGACGTCAACTTCCGTTCCGGCTGCTTTCTTCGCTCTCCAATTGGTCGCATCGCTTTTCTCTCAGCGCTCGGAAACCAATAGGAGGCGAGATAACCGTTATAGAGGCGGTACTTCCTGTGCGGCCCGGCGGTTCTGCCTGAGCGCGGCGAGCGGCGGGGCCCGGCGGAGTTGGTAGCGCCATGTTCCGCCGCAAGCTCTCGGCGCTCGATTACCACAACCCGGGCGGCTTCAACTGCAGGGGTGAGGGCCGCGGGGACGGGTTTCGGGCTTCCCCACGGCGGGGAGAGCGCAGGATGTGGAGAGAGGCCTAGGTTTAAGGCAGGAAGCCTGGGTTCTGTGTGAGGCCTGCTTGGGGCTGGGAGCAGAGCGCGGCCCGCAGGGAGCCCGGGGAAGCGCTGCGCTGTGCTTTGCTCCTTCTCTTTGTGTGCGGGAGTCGTGGGTGGGAGCAGGGTTGCTTGTTCCGTATGTTAATAGGTCAGGGGTTCCCCTGGAGCGGTTAGGTGGCAGATCTAATCTGTGTCGGTGCTGCGATGTTCCGTCTTGCAGCGCTTTGGTGGTTTGAAATGTCGCAGTGAGGCAGTCATAAGTTTCAGGCCGCATGGAGTGGGGCCTGAATAATATCATAATATCATGAAGCCTGATAAACCCAAGTGGAAAGGTGTTGTACTTGGGCCGTTGTACCTCCTGCTGTCAATAAAGGTGGGGGCCGTAAGGATGGAGCACAGCTCTGCCAAAAACGACCTGGAGATTCCTAGCTGGGTGTGAGCCAGCACCATGCATGCCTTCACAGCATGGAAGGCCAGCTGTATCCTGGGCTGCATCCAACATAGTGTGGGCAGCAGGGTGAGGGAGGTGATCCTGCCCTTCTGCTCTGTGCTGTGAGACCTCACTTGGAGTGCTGCATCCAGATGGGGAGTCCTCAATGCAGGAGAGATGTGGGCCTGTTGGAGCGTGTCCATAGGAGGGCTGCAAAAGTAATCCCAGAGGTGGAACACCTGCCTGTGAGCACAGGCTGTGCACCATGGAGAAGAGAAGGCTCCAGGGAGACCTGAGAGTGGCCTGTCGGTATCTAAAGGGGCTGTAAGAAAGAGGGGTACGGATGCTTTAGCAGGCTCTGCAGTGACAGGACAAGGGGAAAGCGTTTCAAACTAAAAGAGGGGGGATCTAAACTGGACATAAAGAAGTTCTTCTACAGTAAGAGTAGTGAGGTCCTAACACAGGTTGCCACAATAGGTGGTGGTGCCCCATCCATGCAGACACCCGAGGTTGGGCTGGATGTAGCTCTGAGCACCTGGTGGGGCTGTGGATGTCCCTGTTTGTTGCAGGGAGTGGGATCAGATGGCTTTTAAGGGTCCCTTCCAACTCAAACCATTCTGTGGTCTTTGTAAGGGATTGTCTTGCCCTCTGTGCTTCTGGTTGGCTCGTTTCTCTTTGAAAAAAAATGGTGTCTACTGTCAACTTCGTGTGTTGTGCTTTTTGAGCTCTTACTGCTAACATTTCGTTCTCCTCAAAGGCTTGCTTTGTTGGTGTAGAAGTTGTTGAAGTTGTTACTGAAAGTTTTCCTCCATGTGTGTTGTGGCTGTGGCTGTTTCTTACAGCATGCTCACTGGAAGTAGGGCGTTCATGTTGCTTCGAGGAGACCCTCCTGGCAGGCAGAAATAGCATAGCAGGTTTGTCCCTGATAGGAAAGCATTTTGCTTACCCCAGCCTGAGCTACAGGAGGATATTTACCTTATTAATCCAGGTCTCTGAAACTCATCCAGTGCCAAAATTTCCCGGATGATAATCAAAATGCTGGTGCCCAAGTGCTGCAAATCACAGATGCAGATTAATTGCTTTGTCCATTACCTTTGGACCACAGCCTTTGTGTTGTGGAGTTCCAACTCCAAATGATGAAATGTTGGCTCAACAACCAAGAGAAGTTGACTCAACAGAGAAGAAGGAAGAAAATGCCCCTACAGAGTCACGGGATGAGGGTGCATTGTTCTTAGGGACAGACTGGGGTTTGTTGCAGCATGTGATGTGTTTGTCCACGCAACAGAGTTGGGCACTGAAGCCCTCAGTGTCATTGTTTTGCTTTCCCTTCTTTGCTTAGTAACATTTATAATTGTATTCCTAATGAAAACAGTCTCTTAACTGATGCCTTTTAGTGTTGTCCATCGACTGTGGCCAATTCCAAGTCACTTGAGAAATGAAGAAAGCTCAGTGTGTTGAGTTTTGGTCAGAAGTTACACTGGGCTGTGTGATTTTTAGGTAGTGGTGTCTATCTCTCTTTTTGTGGTAAGAAATGGAAATGCTCAGGGACACAGAATTTGTAGGAATTGGCTCCAAACTTGAGGGCTTGGTTTTGTCCTTAAGGTCTTGGTTAATTCTTGCTGTGTTTACTTCTCCCTGCAGATGAAACAGAATTCAGAAATTTTATTGTCTGGCTGGAGGACCAGAAAATCAGACACTACAAGATTGAAGACCGAGGGAATTTAAGAAACATACACAGTGATGACTGGCCCAAATCGTTTGAGAAGGTATTTTAATCCGAACACAAATGTGTCTCACCTGAATGACAGCCCAGGCTTTCTGTAGCTGTTGAGTGTAAATGAGTGGCCCCTTGTCCTGTCTCTGAATGTTTTCTGCTTCTAGGAACTGAAATATATAATTGAGGCCACGCTGCAGTTGAAGATGGTGAAACGTTTTGTTTGTAAATTTCACTCAAGCCTGTTTTTGCAGTAGCATCTATCCTAATCTTTCTTGCCTAAATTGATTTAGCTTTTGACGTAGAAAATTGGCTACAAATAAACAGCTTCTTTTTCTGTGCTATGGTTTTTATGTGGCGAAATAAAAATGGATTAGCCTAATATGGGCTTTACAAGCACGTGAAATGAAGCTACTGAAGCTCCTCTCGGAACCTACTGTCCTGTCAGTAAATGATTTTCCACTGCTAACATGAAGTGTGGCAAGCAGCCATAGCTCTGGTTGTGATCTCCTGTGTGCTTGTAAGCATTTGGACTCACTTTGGGCTGCTGGTTCTGTGCTGGATTCCATTGCCTTTCTCTCACAACAGCACTGAGGAGCTGAAAACTGCTCCTTATGCTCAGTGCCCATTTGTCTCACTCATGTTCCCAGGAACCATTTGTCTTCTTCCCTGCCCACAAGGTTTGGACTGGTAGTGCACACACTTTGTAAGTGGAAGCCTAAAGCCTAAAGTTCCAAAACTGATGGCAGGAGGGAAGCATTCCGAGCTTTAAAGAGGAATGATGTTGGAATTGCTGGCTGCTGGTACTGCTGTGGTGTCAGCAGTGCTTGTGGCATCGTGCTGTTGTATGCAGCCCCTTGGAAATAGAATTGCTCCTGCTGCCCTGCAGAGTGCTCTGGTTTTTGTGCAGGTGGTGCTGCTGAACCTTGATAGCAATATTGTGAAGGCTTTAGGTAGCATCTTTCCTGCTTGAGATAGGAAGTTTTTGCTGTACTTTGTTCTCTGTTCTTCTCCCTTGCCTCCTCTCGCTGTATAAAGAGAGCAGACAGCAGAGGAAGGAGTGTTTGGATTCTCTGGTTGTCAATCTGACAGGGAATGTTCCTCATTCAAAGCATTATTAAATGTTTAGTGTTAAAGACTAAGTGCCCCTTGCATTCCTCAGATGGATCAGATGCTGCAGCAGGGATGCTTTGTACTGATGCTTCTTAGTAATGATCTTCCCAACTGTGCTGGCTGTGGGAAAGCGACTGCAAATCAGTTCTGTGCTTGTAGCTAACTTATACAAGTGTTTCCTTCCAGCCTATAAGTAATGTCTATTTTTTTTCTCCTCTTTCTCTTCCACAGTATATGAAGGATGTAAACTGTCCTTTCAAAATGCAGGAACGACAGGAGACTGTGGACTGGCTGCTTGGGTTAGCAGTTAGGCTGGAGTATGGAGATAATGGTATGACTGAGTTTATCTAATACTTAAAAGTGGAAGGGAAACCTGTTTGACTGTTTAAAGTTAAGAAAGATACATTCTTAAGAAAGAATGAAATTATGACAGTGTCAGAGGTATACATTGTTTTCCTTTAAAAAAAAGTAAAGCTATTTGGTCTGCTTGATACAGCACCATGTTGAGATGTGGGCTGTTTTTCTCAGCTCAGTTCCTGTGGGACAGTGCAGTGACATACTCACATTTGCTCTTTATTTCTGGATATAGCAGAACCCTCTGTATATATTGATACCTTTCTCCATCTGCTTTTGCCTTTGAGAACTTACCTCAAAGTCTATGAAGTGCTTTTTCTTTAATGCTACATATGTTGAAATAAGTTCTTCTGAAAACCACGTTTCACTGGGAGCTGATCCTGAACCCTTGGGAACTGGGACAAATGGATGAAAAAGTTGAATTTGACCTCAACAGGCAGTAGCAATTTCCTTTGCAGCAGGAGTGCAGATACAAATCTGATTACTGGTGGCAAACATAATAGCCAAAGGACTGTTTTCCATTACCTTTAATTGCTGCAGGGCAGGGCTCTGTCCAAGATGAGGATGGGGATATGAATGCTGGCAATCTACAGAGCTGGTTTTTAGTCTGTAGTACTGGAGGAAGTGAGCTTTCTCCCTTGTCTCAGTGTTCTATGTACATGGAAGAGCCAGCAGAGATCACCTCAAAATACTTGAAGAGCACCATTATGGCTCATGGTTGAGTGCTTCAGGCTATAAAAAACAAAGCCTCTGTTAATGTTTTGTTCACTGATCAGGGCCATCTCAAATCCTGACCCTCCATATGCTGCTCCTTAAGGCAAAGGGCCAATCTTGGCTGATTTGCTGGATTTCTAAAGTAAAAGAACTGTAAGTTGCAGCTTGTTCAGCTTCCTTCTGGGAGGTTGCAGGATGCCTTAATGGAGTTCATGATGACTTATGTGAGCATGAGCCGTGCTCTGATGCTGCTGTGGGTGCAATGAGAAGCTTTGGGCAGATGGGGGCTGTTAGGACAACTGCCTCTGGGGCACTGAGGAGCTCCAGAATGGCAGCATGTGAGCTGAGGGTGCTGTTGGGTATGTACCACATCTCCCAGGGGTGGTCACCACAAACTAGTTGGGCTATAAACTTCTAGCTAGTTGGTTTCTTACTCAGCCCTAATGGTGATCGTATTTTCTTCTTAATTTACCAGCTGACAAGTATAAGGACTCTACCCCTGATGGTGCTAAACATACTGACAGTACAGCCAAAAATGCAGAGCCACTGATTAACTTGGATGGTAAGTGTACAGTGATGTTGGATGCAGAAAGGCTGCATCATTCACAAGTCTGTCACTTGTTGGCTTGGTCTTCCACAGCCACTTCTTCCATAATCATTGTGACTTTCATGCTGGCTAAGTAGAACTGGTGGGAAAACTGCAAGGAAATAGCCCTAAATCCTTCAGATCTTCTTCCATTACTCCTACAGAAGGACAGCTAAGAGTTGGCCCTGCCTTCACCAGTTCTGCTCTACAGTGATGGAAAGATTTCTAAAAGATAATGTCTTCACTCTTGCCTTTAATTGTTAAGACTCAACACTGGTTTCCTGTGGAGTAGGAGATGCATTTGATGTGTTTTGCATTGAAAACGATGCTGTTTGAGCTTGGATGGCTTCCTACAAGCTGACTGATGAGCTTAGTGGCATCTTTTCATTGCTTTGTGTCCTTCATATCCTAGCTATATACCAGCTTAAAGCTTGCACCAGGCTGAGCCCTTCCTTGTGCTGCAGTAACAAAGTGGTTGCTGTGCATCCACACCTCACCCATGCTTGAGGGCAGCCTGATTCCATGGAACCAGAAAGCTAATTTTGTCTTCTGCAACCGGTTAAACCAGCATTTTTTTGTTGTGATCATTTTATTTCATTTTTTTTTTCCAGTGAATAATCCTGATTTCAAGGCTGGAGTGATGGCTTTAGCTAATCTGCTTCAAATCCAGCGACATGATGATTATTTGGTAATGCTGAAGGTGAGCTTCACAGGTTTCAGACCTTCTTTCTTCCTTTTCATCCCCTGCAGTGTGTGTGATAGCCTGTGGTAGGCAGTTACTGAGACCCAGGACTCACTGAGGAACAAAGAAAGTAAAATTCATCCTGTTGTGTGTCTTTTCAAGCAGATAAGAGCAGTGTGAGTTGTGGAAATTAATGCAGGGTAATTACCTTGTTAAACAGTTTGATTGTAGCCACGTTCCTGGAGTTCCAGTGCTGGCTGAGAGTTGTCTTTGAGGATTAGAAATGCTCCAGGCCAGTTGATGTCACTGCTCTGTGAGGTTTCAGTGCACTTCAGGCATAGGGAGGAATGAGCTGGAAGGACAGCATTGTAGTCCAATTTTAGCAATGAAAAGCTTGAAAGCATAGAGCCTAAGTGATGCAGAGGATGTTTTAAAACAGCACAGAAGTCACTTTGGTTGTGTCAGCTAATCATAGTTTCTAAGTGCTGCAAATAAAGCTAATTAATTTGCTAAAGCATCTCGGTATGGATTTGGGAAAGCTTGTGATTTAGTGGTGGAACTCTGGTTATCTGTTGAGATTAGACTCTCCAGGTACCCTGTTTAGGGAGATAGTTGCAGCCTTGAGTTCTTAAGTGGTCATGTCATAATATGGGAATTAAGTGAGTTGTCTGTCAGTGCATCAAATTTATTTTGGTGACAAACCAGACAACATCCATTTATTTAGGAGCTGTGGTTTTATGCTGAGTTATACGTAGATATTGCAGGATCCCATTATGGTTTGTGTTGGATGGCACCTGAAAACCTGAAAGCTGGTTCCAAGCCCTACTATGGGCAGGGATGCCTCCCAGCAGAGCAGTGTAGGGATGATGTCTTGCAGGACAGCATCAAATGTTTTGCACAGATCCAGATAGATGGTGCCTGGTCTTCCCTTATCTACCAGTGCTGTACCCTGTAGTAGAAGACTACCAGGTTTGTCAGGCACAGCACATTTGCCAAGCATTTCGTTAGGAAATGATGCCCTGTAGTTTTCCCATCAGCTCCTCCTCCCTTCTCTCTGGTCTGTTGTCCTCCTTTGCTTTCTCTAAATAACCCTTGGGTCCTTTACAAATCCTTAGGGAGGGTGAGGGTCTCAGATATCAAACCTCTGAAGGGGGAAAGGAAACAAAACAGGAATACTCCACAAAGGCATGAAGTGAGAAGAGAGAGGAGAGGCAGTGAGTGGCGTGTTGGGGATCTGCATTATCTCAGCCCTCCAGCAGAATTCCTGCAGCAGCTGTTACAGGACAGTCTCAAGGCTGGCAAACTTTATCAGGATCCACCTAATTGGCACTAACAACTCAGAAAGCAGGATGTTTTCTGCCTGAACGTGTTTACATTTTGTCTTTATTTCTGCATTTCTAGTCTCTCACTTTTTTTTTTTTTTTTTTTTTTTTTTTGGTTGTAAGCAGTTGGACAAAGCAACCAGTCTGCATTTTCCTTCTCTCACTTGCAAGAACAGATTCTTGCAGTGGTGATTCACGTTATGTGAACAACAGTAATGCTGCTTTTCGAGGCTTGATGATAGCAGAACATGTCAGTGAGATTTTTTGGTTCTATTCCATGTGAAGGAGGCTTGCAGCGATGCCCATACATAGAAATCATGATCCATATTCAGGCTTGGGCACTCTGGCTGCTTGGGAAAAGTGAGAAGCTGCAAGCCTGCCAGAGATGTCTAGCCAGACCTTGGTCAGAGTGAGCAGAGAGGGATTTGGAATCCCCCTTTTATTAATTTAAATTGGAAGAATTAATCAGGAAACACTTATTTAACACAGTTGGATACACTTCCTAATGCAAAAGATGCTCAGAATTCTCTTATGAGTTCTGATGTCACTGCTGGAATTTCAAGCTAAGATCCTCATCAAATCACTTCCCACGTCCAGGGCAGTCACCTCTGTTAGAAAGACTTGTAGAAATTCCCACTGGTAACTTTGCAGTCTCACTTCTCAGCTTTAATAGTGAACAAAACCAGGAGAAATGGTGGAGAGAAACGTGAAGCAGCACAACTGCTTCTGTCGCACTCAGCTATTCATCAGGCCGAGTCTGAGGAATGTGTTTGACAGACAAAGTGCTTTTTGGTGGAACACTGCTTGCCTGGTATTCCTTCAGTTATTTTTAGAGGCATTTTCAGCTGTAGGTATCAGTAAGTGACAGCTCAGTGTGGTTTTGTGCTGAGTTTTGGAGCAGTGAGAGCAGATGAGCAGCAGGATCGTGGAGGCTCTTTTTGTTCCTGCGTCTAGAAATAAATATTTCCTTTTAACACCTGCTTAGGTAGCCTTGTTCAGGTTTCTCTGCCCATGAAAGGGGGTTCAACACCTCCTAAAAGATCCCAGTAGCAGGAATTGCTGCAGTTAGAGGCAGAACAGCACAATGCAGGGAGCTCAAAGCTCAGGGAAAACAAAACTGAAGCTGTCGCTTTGGGAGCGGTATCAACTTATTCTAGGAGCAGCAAACTTTCTTGGCTGTTCCTGGTGCTTTGAAGCTTCTGATCCAGTGGTGTCTGAAGTGCATTGAGACGTGAATTAATTACTCTGGTCCTTAAATGTTTCTCCCCAGGCAATTCGCATTTTGGTTCAGGAACGCTTGACGCAGGATGCCATAGCGAAGGCCAATCAGTCCAAAGAGGTTTGTATGCACTCTGCACGGTTTTATCAATCCTTCCTGGTGTTCATTGGTCAAAATGGGTTCTGTTTAAGCATTTCTGTTTAAGAGGATGGTGGAAATTCACTTAGCAATTGTGATTCTGAAAGACCCAGAGAGCAGTAAGGAAAAATTGTCGTGTGCAAATATTTGTATGATAGCACATGTAAATAGCTGCTTTCCCATCTTGGAGTGTGCTGAGGGGTGACTGCTGCTATTCAGTGCAAAGGGGCCACAGTATCCACAGAAATGTGTGCCCTGACTTTTCGTTAGGTCAACTGCATGAGCATAAGCAGGTGGGGTTTGCCTCTTATGGAGTGTTTTGCTGCTGAAGTCTTTGCGTAAGTTTGAAGAATAGGATGTTGGCCACCTGGCTTCTCTCCCTTCTCCCCCCCCAAGTGAGAAATGGTGAAGGAAACTTCAGCAATTAAACATCAGATCGTCCAGCATTTGGCACAGCAGCTGATGGCATTGGGCCCAGCCAGGGAGGGGAGCCTGGTGCCCTGCAGGTGTGTGCTGAGGAATGGCCCTGCTAAGGCAACTGGATCTGGTCAGTGAGGGCAAGGCCCTTCTTCCCTTCTGGCAGCTGCTCAGAGCAGTCCGTGCTTTATTATCATAACACTGCTTGTGGTGTTTACTAAGTGGCAGTCGCAGGTGCACAGAGATGCAGTGCAGTAATTGCCAGAAGCCTTGGAACATGAAATCAGAGCTTTGGGCTTTTATATATCCAAAGACATACAAGAGTAGGAAAACACGCGGGCAGCTGGGACTGCTTTATTCATTTTAGTTTCTATAGCTTTTAGTAAAAGGCTGCTTTTTGTTATTGTTGACGTAGCTGCAAAGCTGCCTTGTAGGGATCAAAATGCAGTTTGGCAGAAGTGTCTGTTTGAGCAGCAGGGACTTTATTTGAGGACAGGGTTCATAATTAGTGGGCTCTTCGAGTGTGGTCAGGTCTTAGGTTGAAATGTCACTGAATGTCATGATGTCACCAAGAGTGTATTCTTACTACAAATATTAATTTCCAAATGGGGTGGAGGTGTAGGAGAGGCAGGGGGCCAGAGGCAGGGGAACAGCTTTGTGCCCATAGCAGTCATCAGTATCATGACGTGCTGGATAAAGGAGGAAAATGACTGGAAGAGAGGGGCTGACTGGGTCACAGGGTAGGAGCTTGGGGAGTATAAATCTCTTTCTGACCTTGGCTGGCTCGTTAATAGCCAGAATACTAGCTAGTGACACTTTGTGTAATTAAGTCTTGTCCCTAGAAATAGTTTATAACTGTTTGGCTTCTGCGTGGCTGACAATTTTATACAAAATGTCACGAGCTGTGCTCTTGGCAATATCAAGATATGGTGCTGAAAGATAAAATAGGTGTAGGAGTAGCTTCCATGAAGGATGCACGGGAGGGTTGTGCTGAGGAGACTCTTCTGTGCTCAGGGTTTAAATTTGCAAAATAAAGTGAGATTTATCCTGAGCTGTCAAGCTAAAGTTTTAAAGATAAAGAAGAAAGGTTTGGTTGTTTTTTGAATTATGTTGTGAATGGCTTGCAATTTAATGTATTCACTGTCTGGATAGGGTTCATATTTGTGTTGATATGCACTTAGCCTGTTTCAGGCTTCTCTTACTGGGTGAGTGTGTCCTAGGTAGAGTCACAGCATGGCCTGGGTTGCACAGGAGCACAGTGCTGATCCAGCTCCAACCCCTGCTGTGTGCAGGTCACCAACCAGCAGCCCAGGCTGCCCAGAGCCACATCCAGCCTGGCCTTGAATGCCTGCAGGGATGGGGCATCCACAGCCTCCTTGGGCAACCTGTGCCAGTGCCTCACCACCCTCTGGGGGAAAAACTCCCTCCTCATATCCAACCCAAACCTCCCCTGTCTCACTTTAAAACCATTCCCCTTGTCCCATCACCATCCACCCTCACAAACAGCTGAGGAGGATTAAGTGGATGAAATAGCTTTGGAGCAGCCCTTCAGATCACTCTGGGGCAGCTATACCTCTGCCTGCTTCAAGTGCAGGTGAACGTGTTCCTGTTGGAATCCAGCAGCAGCCCAGTGCCTGCTGTAAGACCACTGCTCTGCCAAGAATGGGCTCCAGCAGAGGGAGCAGCAAAAGGGAGCTCACAGCAAGGGTGTGGGAGGAGGACATGGAAAGCAGCAGTGCTGTGCTTCCAGGATGTCAGAAAACACCAGCTGCTTTGGAAGTGCTGCTGTGGTCACCCAGCGTTGGAGGTGCCTGCAGTTGGCAGGCGTGTGGTGATTTTATTGTGCAAGTCAGATGCTGAGAGAAGCTGCATAGTAAAAGCAAAAGCTTAAGATTGTCACTGTTTAAATAAATGCATGTGCACATTGAAAGGTGGGGAGTGATTGTTCATTGTGACTTCTCCGTGGCTGGAGAAGGTAAAGAAATAAAGCAGTACTTAGAAATGAGCACTAATAAAACTTGTGCTTGCACTGTTTCTTAGAGCAAGCGTTCAGAATTTAATGTTTAGGTTTATTCCTAAGCTCAACACTTGAGCAAATGTTTCTGAGGATGTTGATGGAGGCTGCAAGTACAGTGCTTGAGAAACTCAATCAGGGGACTTTTACAGCTTGCTTTCGATTCAGCCAGGGCTTTGACATCTGGCAGCTGTTTAAAGGCAATAGTTACTAAGAAAGCCCAGTTTGTGCATGCTTATTGTTTGTCTGACTTAGGGATGTGGCTGCATTGAGTGCTCTGCAGTGCAGTTGTTAGCCTTTTAAGGATTGAATATGGGCAGTGTGTGTTCAGTGGGACTCACTCAACAAGTAGGGGGAATATTATTCAGGATGAAGACTAATTATTGTTATTGGTGCCCTGGGTTTGAAGTTTCAGAACAAAAAGGCAGGTGTAATCAAGCACAATGATTTTTTTTGTCACGTGTATCTGTAGAAGCAAAGCTCAGGTGTCCTCTCCAGGATTATCTGGGGTGGTATTTTATTTGCCAAATGTACAGTGTGACATTTCTAATTGTACCTGCAATGTTTTTTCTCTTTAAAGGGTTTGCCCGTTGCCTTAGAGAAACACATTCTTGGTTTTGACACAGGAGGTAAGCAGGTCCCTTAATTTTACTTCTAAACAGCAATGTTTGTCGTTGTCAAGTGTGTAATTGTCAAATAGATAATGTGCACAGAGGGGAAAAAAAAACCCACCCCCATTCCTCTGGAGCCTGCAGTGGAAAGAATTGCTCCTTCCCAGCTTATTTATGAGCACTCTTGAGCTTTTTGTGTTGAAACAGAAAAGCACAAATCTTGGCTGTGGAATATATCATTATTGAAATATTACTCTAAACAGTTTTCAATAGCAGACCCTCTTGCACACGGAAGGAATGTGTCTTGTTGCTGCTGTCTTGTACAAGCTTACTCCTACCAGCAGAGGACCCGTGTGCTTCTCCCGTGCATTCCAGCTCCCTGCTTTACCTCAATCCAACTGGAGGCATCTGCTGGTGTGACCCAATTGATTGTTAAGCAGGCAGCAGTCAGGTGTCCTGGGCTTCCCTGGTCTGCCTTCACTTTTGCCCCATGTCCAACTGAATTACTGCTTGGAACTTTGTACTGACCTGACTTAGCTGGGGATTGCTGCGAGGGCCGCACAGAGCTGAGCGAGGTTTTGCAGAGCACCCTGTGCAGGGCAAGTTCTGCCTCTGCTTTAAGCACGAAAAACCACAAGCATGAATCAGATACAAATGCTTGACACGACTTTCTGCATCTCACCCAGATGCTGTTATCAATGAAGCTGCCCAGATTCTGCGGTTGCTGCACATAGAGGAGCTCCGAGAGCTGCAAACAAAGATCAACGAAGCCATCGTAGCAGTTCAGGCCATTATTGCTGATCCCAAGACTGACCACAGACTGGGAAAAGTAGGGAGATGAAGGGATTGGAGCCTGCAGTCTCTCGTGTACTTAGTATGGCTAGGCACTACGTACAGCCCTGTACAACTCTGGCATGCAGTTTGCAATGGATGTTATCTCACTGATCTGAAAGAAAACAGGAAGTCGAATTCTGACTGTTCTAGCAAATGATCATCTTTCTTTCAATAAATGAAGTCGGGGAAGTAGAAACAAATGGTTGTCATTAGCTGTGTGTTGGCAAAGATGGTTCTTTGTGCTTGTTTTTTCGTTCTTTTCCCCATTGTTTGGCTTTGAGTGGAGAAAGGGAGTGTTTCATAAAGGCTCTTTTGCTGAGGTCCTGCCCTACAGCCAGCTTGCTCCTGCCTTGCTTGCTCCTTCTCTGCTGTCTGCCCTCTGACTGAAACATTTAAAAACTAAATCCAAAAGGAAACGTAACCATTTTATTCAGTTAATGAAATAACCTAGAAAAAGTGAAGCATAACAACTTAAAGTGTATTTCTGAACACGTATTGGTCTACGGTGAGTAGGTCTATGAAGGCACTTGGGGGACCAACAAGCATGAACAGATCAATTCTTCTAGCATATTCTTCTAATATAAATACTAAAAGACATGCATTGAGGCAGTGTTGAAAATACAGAACTGTCTTCTGGAAGAACTTCAGCACCTTTGCTGTATCACAAAACTGTTCTGCACACTTCTGAACGTACACGGTTGGCTTCAGGGCTGTGGGTTACTTAGATCTGATGATACTGCATCCCAAACTTTCCCATTTGTGCTTGTTTTGGGATAAAAGAACCTGATGGTCAGATTGTCACACCATTAAAAATCCGTTCTTCTTCCAATAAAACAAAGCGTTTGAGTAAGAAAACTACACTTGAAATTTGCTTGCATAAGCAAGAGTTAGAGTAATGGCCTTAAGATTCACAGGACCATTTCTTCCAATATTAATATTTCTCACTTTAAAAAAAAAATACAGTAGTAAAGACCTGAGGTATAAGTTCAAAACCACATCATCTTTGGCAGGACGGAAGGTTGCTTCGTTGGCCTTAGCGAAGGGCTTCCCCCTTCCTCGTATGCAGTGACAGTTTTCTGGGTCTGAGGTCCTTTTAGGTGTGAAGTTGTCATTGCTATTTCCTTGCTGCAGAGAGAAATTGATCTCTTCAGCTTGTCTGCCATCTAATGCAAGAGAAAGGGGGTGGGGTTTTTTTGTGTTTTACCTCCAGGGCAGTAGGGATAAACTGCTGTGATTCCATAGAGATGTGATCGGTGCTCTGGAAGATACTCGTCAGTGAAGGAGCCGGTTTCCTTATTGACAGCAATCACACCATCACTGTGGATAGAGGAAAAACCCTGTAACTGTGTGTGGCTTTTTTTCTTTTACCCCATCTACGTGGGGTGAAGGACAGAGGCAGCTACAAAGAGAGGACTGAACACCTGCACAACAAAGCAAAAGCAACGTGCCCCACGACTTCCATGTGCAGCTCACTCAGCACGTTGGTGATGCAGAATCACAGAGCCAGCCTTCCAAGGAGAGATTATCTCCCTGAGAGCCTCGTCCAAGTGCAGCCAGCACTTAAGTGTTTGTTATAATCTGCTAAGATGTGACTGAAGCTTGAGAGCTTCCAGCTGGCAGGGGAATAGAGGCGAGGTCCTGATGACCCCCGATGCTTTTGGTGAGGGGGGGGGGAGAGAGGGAACAACTGAGGACAGCATCTTTTCTTTCACTTAATCTGAATTCAAAACCCTGAGCCAAGTCCCAGTTAGAAAAAACAACCGCACCATTTCCATCCCTCCCAGGAAGATGGAGTTGTTTCTGAACAACTCTCCTGTGCACTAAGGAAGCTCCACAAGCGGCTGCTGCCCAGCATGGCGCTGCAGAGGGGCTGAGGCCGGGATTCTGATGAGGTTTCAGGCCCGGCTTTCAGCACTTGTTTTCCCCTTCTGGAGTGGGTTTTCTCCCCTTACCGTCTCCAGTCGGTGTGGTAGAAGTGACTGGCGTAACTAACGATGCTGAAGGGGTAGTTGAGGTTGTTGTGTACGACGCGCCTGCCTGCTCCGTCAGGGAACGTGCACTCCAGCTTCTTCGTTCCTTGTCAAAAGCAAGAGGGTTACCAGGCCATGCAAACAAATCAACACACGCTCACTGGATCCACTGGTTTTACAGCAGCTTCTCAGCCCAAGGATGCAAAAGCTGCAAATCCCCCCGACCCACTCACGCTTAAATCTTTTGGACCAGGACAGTGGAAGGGGATGGAGTGGCGTGCAGGAACCAACGGGCTAAAGACTGAGCTGCTCTTCCCACTTTGTGGACTCATCTGGTCCATCCTCAGTGCAGTTACCTGCATCTGCCCAACACAGCAGCTTGGAGAAGGGGTCGAACGTCAGGCCGTTGGGCAGCCCGATGTCTTTGTTCACCAGCACCCTCCTATTGGCTCCACTGACGGTAGAAGTTTCAATTTTTGGTGCTTCTCGATTCCAGTCCGTCCAGTAAAGGTTGCTTGGGAGATAATTATATAGTGAGCAAACAGGACACGCAACAGTAAGGACAGGAAGGAGAACACTGGCTTTCACTACAGCACTGGTTCTTATCAGAAGGGAGGCCTGGTTTTTCCCTTCTGCTGCCTGGAATAGATCTTTATTTGAGCTGAAAAACCACTAAAAGAAAACCAGAATGATGTCAAACTTGTTTACGACCCAAACTGTAGCTTCTAGACGAGGGTGAGCCTTAGGAGTAGCACATTCCGTATCGCAGCAGCACCCTAGGGGCACGGCTTGTGTTTTCAAACACTGTATTTCAAAGCTTTTAGAACTAATCCCGACACTGAGACAGCAGGTTTAGCCAAACCCTGAATTACTAAATGAAAGGAGGGAGAGGGGGAACAGACCCAGTCCTTCCTGCAGGGCGTGCAGTGCAGGAAAGCTGCTCCCAGGGCCAGGATGGGGTCTTGGTACTGCGAGGAGTAACCAGTCCCACTTCAAGCACTCCCCCAAATACAACTCCTATTGCAGATTGGGCGAATGCCATCCTAAAAGATTCTTGCAGAACCTCCAGACAAAGGCTCTCACCCTCGGACGGGGTCCACTGTGATGGCCCGAGGATTGACAAGGTCGGTGTCGAAGAGCACCCTCCGCTCCGAGCCGTCCAGCTGCGCTCGTTCTATCTTATCCAGGCCGCTGTCGGTCCAGAACATGGCTCTGCGCAGGTGGTCCACTGCCAGCCCCTCGGGGCTGATGAGCCCTGCAGGAGGGGTGAGGTGCTCAGCGATGGGGATGAGTGGATCCCGGTGCACCGCCATCCCCATAGCCAGAGGGAGGACCATCGGAGATGGACCCAGCAGAGCTGGGCACACACCTGAGTTGATAATGGTCTCTGGCTCAGAGCCTGGCTCCAGGCTTGCCCTGCTGATGGTTCGCCCAGCCACGTCAGTCCAATAGATTGTCTTCTCCCGGCAGTCGTAATCGATCCCTACCACGATGGAGCCCTGGGTTGCAAGAGACACGGTGAAATCCTGCCTGGATCACAGCTGGGATCCTCGGTGGGTACCCTCATCCCAGCAGCCGGCATCTGGGGCACGATGCGAGGTGCAGCAATAGGGACTGATGCTCAGATCCCTTTTCCCTAGCAAAATCCTTCTGGCTGCGAGCCTCCCACTGACCCCTGCAGCAGGGCTCCCAGGCAGCTGCTGCAGGCGCACACCCACGTCCAGCTGGGACTGAAATCCTTGAACTCAAGGAGAGATTTCTGCAACAGCGAGGCCAGCCTGAGGATAACCGTCAGCAAAGGGGGAAGGGAGAGCTTTTGGCAAGCTGAGTATTGCTTCCCAGCGTGCTGGGGAGTTTCTCTCCGTCAGGCTGGCCAGGCTGGAATGGACACATTCCCAGAGGAATCAGAGGAAGGAAAAAGGCAAATTTTTGGAGAGTTCTGCTACTTGGCCACTAGCCCAAGCCCCAGATCCCCTTCCCAAGCCCCATCCCCAGCGATACTTTACATGCAGGGAGAGCAGGGTCTTGGCTGCCTCCTTCTGCAGTCGCGTGCCGTTGAGTGGCAGGTAGCCGATCTGCTGGCCCTGGGCATACAGCAGGAAGGTCCCTGCAGCCGGCGGGGACACGTCAGGACGCGGCGAGGGCCGGACGCTGGGCGGTGCAACGCTGGGGAGACCTGGGCACAGCACAGAGGCGACGAGGAGAGAGATGGCTCCGAGCGCATCGGGGCGGATGGTGCTCAGGGCGCCGGGTCCCAAAGCTCTTACATGGCGGGGGGCTGCCGGGCTCCGAGCGCGTGCCTTGGATCTCCCTGCCGCTCTCATCCACGCACCAGCAGTACCCGCTGTCCCCGTGGCACTGCAGTGGGGTGAAGTGGCCCTGTGCATCACACTGTGGCACGTACTGGTCGCCGCGGGGGCTGCCGCCGTAGTGCTCCAGCAGGCTCTGCCGCCAGCGCTCACACATGGTTGGGGGACGCTCCGAGGGCTCTGGCACGGGAATGGTGACCGTCACCCGCCTGCCCACGTGCAGGGACTTCACTGGAGCCTCGCTGGGTGCTCCGGTGACGAGGCTGGGATGCTTTGGGGAGGACAGCTCTATGGCACCCACCTGGGCTCCCGCAGCGCGGCGGCGTGCTGCCCGGTGCTGTCCTGGTGCCGGCGATCTCCTGCCCCGCGCTGTCCACGCACCAGCAGTGCCCGGTGCTGCCATGGCACTGCAGGGGCCGGTAGTTGCCCTGCTCGTCACACTGTGGCATGTGCCCATTGCCCACGGGTGAGGGGCCCGGTGGCACTGCCCGTGGGTACAGCCGCTCGTGCTCACATGGTGTCAGCAGCTGGGAGGAACCTGCGGGCAGAGAAACACCTCCGGCACGCAGGAGGCCAGGGGGCAGCTTGGAGCTGGGCACCCGGTGCTGCTATAACCCTGTGGGCCAGGGGCCCTAATGACTCAGGAGCTGGAGCTCCTGAGATGCCCAAACAGCCATTTGGCAGAACCTGCCAAGGGTCCCCTCCTCTTGCCCTGTCCCATTCTGCTGGAGGCCAAGGCAATAATGGCAGAGGGGATTTAGGCCCCGCTCAGCCTCCTCTGTCACACAGCACAATCACGCAGCCTGCCACGCTTTGCCCCAGCACCTAGGTGCATGCCAATCTCACAGAGATGCCAGGGAAATGCTGAAGTTCCCAATGGCCATTTCCTCCACTGATCCCATAGAGATGCCAACAAAATGCCGAAGGACCTGAACCCCATTATCTACACCAATCCCACAGAGATGCCAGCAAAACGCCAAAGGACCTGATTCCCATCCTCTCTGCTAATCCCACAGAGACGCCAACAAAATGCTGAAGGACCCAGCTCATTCCCTCCACCAATCCCATAGAGATGCCAAGAAAATGCTGAATGATCCAATCCCCATTTCCTCTACCGATGCCATAGAGATGCCAACAAAATGCCGAAGGACTCGAACCTCATCCCCTCCATCAGCCCAGTAGAGATGCCAACAAAATGGGGACGCAATGTGCGTCCCCTCTGCTAATCCCATGGAGATGCCAATGAGATGCCAAAGGACACGGCCCTCCATCCTCTCTATTGGTGCCAAAAGAATGACAAAGGACCTGACCCCCACGCCCTCTGTCGATCCCACAGAAACACCGAAGGACCTGACCCTTATCCCCTTGATCAATCCGATAGAAATGCCAAAGGATCCGATCCCCACCTCCTCAGCTGATCCTACAGAGATGCTACAGAGATGCAGATGAAGGTCCTGAGCCCTTATCCCCACGTGCTGAGCACAGCAAGGCAGCACCCACCTGGGTTCCCGCAGCGCGGCGGTGTGCTGCCCGCTGCCGTCCTGGTGCCAGCGATCTCCTGCCCCGAGGCATCCACGCACCAGCAGTGCCCGCTGCCACTGTGGCACTGCAGGGGCCGGTAGCTGCCCTGCTCGTCACACTGTGGCACGTGTCCTGGTGTCCGTGGGTACAGCCGCTCGTGCTCACACGGCGTCAACCGCTGCGTGCTGCTTTGTGCTGCCGGCAAATCCGAAGCAGCAGCAGTGAGGATGGGGTCTCCATGCTGAGGCACGGGGATGCGCGCCGCAGCCTTACCATGAGCGCACTGAAAGCCGTCGCCTTCGTAGCCGGGCTGGCACTGGCAGGAGAATGAACCCGGCGTGTTGTAGCAGATGGCAGCAGGGTGACACAGGTTTAGGGTGCACTCATCCACATCTGTGCAAGGCAGGATGTGGTCAGATGGGGCAGGACAACCAGCATCTCCCCGCCACACCGGCCATCCTGCCCGTACCGGAGCAGACGCGGCCGTCGCCGGCGTACCCGGGCAGGCACTCGCAGGCAGGCTGACCCCCGGCGCGGGGCAGGCAGCGCGCCCGGTCCCTTGGAGCGCAGGGGTGCCTCCCAACCTCACAGGGGCCAGCTGCAGGGGTCGGCACTGTGGGGACACAAAGATGGATGGGGAGAGCCCCGTGGGATGCTGGGGTCGGTGACGCGGTGCCCCACACGGTGAGGCTGGCACTTACACACACAGCCGTGCCCATCTTCAGCCGGCCGGTAGCCGCTGTGGCACTCGCACCGGTAGCTGCCCGGAACGTTCAGGCACATGGAGAAAGGGCCACACTGGCTGAGGCCTTCCTCACACTCATCCACATCTGCAGGAAGGAGAGACACCGGGCACCCGGTGGTGGTGGGGCACCCATGGAATCACAGAATGAATCACAGAACAGCCCGGGTTGGAAGGGACCTCAAGGATCACGAAGCTCCAACCCCCCTGTGCCATGCAGGGCCACCAACCTCCCCATTTCACAGCAGCCCAGGATGCCCAGGGCCCCATCCAACCTGGCCTTCAACACCTCCAGGGATGGACAGGGCATCCACAGCCTCTCTGGGCAGCTGTTCCAGCACCTCACCACTCTCATAGGAATGAACTTAACACCCAACACAGCCCCCAGTTTTGGTGTGCTGGGTTCTCAGTGCTTTGGCCATCCTGTCCCAAAATGCCCATCCCATGGCTGCCCCTTCCTCCATCCCCACTTCCTTGGTCACCTCCAGCCCTCCTCTACCTCTAGGACTCCCCAGCCCCTCTCTGCCTCAGTTTCCCTTGTAATTCACCAGCAGCTCTTCTGACCAGCACCCCAAATAGGGGGGTGGGGGAGATGCACCAAGCCCCCTGAAGGCACACAGCCCCCCTCACCTTTGCAGCCCCGTCCATCCCCACGGTACCCGGCTGCACACTCGCATGTGTAGCCCAGCCCTGTGCCAGGCTGGCAGCGCGCCGTCTCCTCGCACGCATGTGTGCCATCATGGCACGGGTTCACCAGTGGCACCTCAGCATCATCTGAGCGGCAAAAAGCACCGTGAGCACAGGAAAAAACGCTGAGATAAACTTATATCTCCACCTGACACAGGTATCTGCCGTGCTCACCACGTGTTGAGCTGATGCGACTGGTGAGGGCGTAGCGCAGGACCTGCTCGTGGCCATCGTAGAGGGCAAAGGCACGTGCCACGCTCAGCTGCTGGACGGTGGGCAGGCGGCTGCGGGCGTGTGGGCAGCCTGTCACCGTGATGTTCTGGTGCAGGCGGTAGGACAGGGTCTGGTTGGTGGAACCCGAGGTGAGGACGTAGTCGCGATGAGCAGAGGACGTCACAGCTGCAAAGGGAACTCTAGAAAATGAGCTTCGGCACCGGCGGCTGTCTCACATGTTGGGAATTGTGATGGGGATGGGGTGTTTTGAATCATAGAATCACAGGTTCAACATGGAGTCGAGGAATGGGTTGGATTGGTTGCGTAGGGTTGAGTTGGACTGGGTAAGGCTGGGTAGGGCTGAGTAGGGTTGGGTTGGATTGGGTACAGTTGAGTTGG
>NW_024884586.1:51258167-51266726 GCF_019232065.1 Centrocercus urophasianus
GAGTTGGATTGGGTATGGTTGGATGGGGTAGGGCTGAGTAGGGTTGGTAGGGATCTTAGAGCCATTTCCAACTCTCTGGGACACCCACAACTTTGTGGGGGCTGATCTAAATGAGGCACATAAGAAAAACCAAAGACAGGGCCAAAAAATTGGGATACATGGCTCATACCTGAGCTGGAGTAGCGGTAGAGCTCCTTGTAGGGAGCAATGTGGACGCTGGCACTCTCTGGGACAAAAGGCGCCTGGCCCTCAATGTGGGTCCTCAAGCTTAAGTAATTGTCTGCCCCCAGCCCTTCGGCTGTCTGAGTGATGTGCACCTGCTCTTCCCCAGGGTAGAAAGTCACCTCCAGGTACTGGGTGAACTCAGCACCTGGGCAGGAAAGCAAAATGTATGTAAGGAAAGCAAATGTAAGATGTGGTTGTAATGCTGCAGGGAGCAATGCCTCCAAACCTCCCTGTCACACCCAACAGAGCCTGTGACACACAGTGAGCTGAATCCAGTAGTTACACCCATCAGAGCAGCGGGGAAAACTCATTCCCCATCCCACAGTCCCCATCTCTGCTCACCTGTAATGCTGAAGCCGTTCTCAGAGCCGGGCTCCTCGAGGGCAAAGAGCCACCCGAAGAGCCCTCCAAGGGGCAGCAGGGGCAGCAGGGCATGGGCAGCAGGCACGGGCACCCTGCTGATGGCTGTGTAGGCTCTGCCATCGCTGCCCACGATGTAGGCATGCAGGTCGACGTCCTGGAAGCGGACAGGAGTCCGACCCACCACCAGGCTGCCACTCACCTTCCCGTTCAGTCGGTGCACGGCCCCTGGATGGAGACACAAAGCAGCCCTGGCATCGGCCACCCGACCCCGTGCTCTACGCCCCTTCCACGTCGCCCACCCCACGTACCTTCGGGCAGGCACTGTCGCCCATTGCCATAGTAGGCAGCCCGGCAGTGGCAGCACAGCCCGGTGGCATAGTCGGTGCAGAAGGCGTGCGGGGAGCAGCGCCCGTGGTGCTGGGCACACGTCTCCCTGCTGCCTGCGCTGTAGGTGAACACTGGGGAGAAGCAGAGGGTGGATTGAGGACAAGGGGACGGAGCCACAACCGGGCTCGCTGCCTGCAGGCACCGCGCCACAGCTCCCAGGCAGCCAGTTTGGGCTCAGGGAATTTGTGAGGCGGCAGCAGTGCCAACTTACGCCCCCCTGGGAAGAGGTGAGCTTGCAAGAAAAAGGCCCTTCTCACCATTTGTGTTAAAGTGCACATCCTCCTCCACACCCACACCGTGCTGCCCGGAGCTGTAGGACACAGGGTGGCCTTGTGGAGCATCCCCAATGGAGTGCAGCCCGGGGCTCCATTCCTGCCCCAGTGGGGACGCGGGCAGCCCTGAGGGGACGATGCTGAGCAGCGCAGGGTGCGGATGCGGTGACGTTGTCCTCAAGCCAGGTTGGGCCAAAAGCTCAGTGGGCAACGAGGCGTCATCAGTGCCATGGGGCACGGAACTCAGTGCTGCACCAGGGCCACTCCTCGGCTCCACGTCTTCCAGGGTGCTCACATGGAAAACCCACACTCCGGGCACCCCCACGTTGCTCTCCCTGCAAAGACACACACATTGCAATTGAAGGGGATGTGGGCACACCGAAGGTCCCCAAGCCCTTATTCCAAGGAATGGGGCTGCTCCCTGTCTGCCATCCCCACTCACCGCTCGAGCCGCTGCAGTTCCTGCTGGCTGCTGGCCACGTTGTATGAGTGCCCCTCTCGCTTCCCATCGTCGCCGTCCCCACGGCTGAAGCCCACCCTGGCTGGCAGCTCCAGCTGCACGTTGTAGGACTCCTTGGGCCGTGTGCCCAGGAACTGGAGGCCACCCTCTGGGTAGAGGAAGATGGCGTAGGTGTCCTCCTCATTGTAGGCTAGAATGGCTTGGAAGGTGTTGAGCTGCCAGGAGGATGGAGAGATCATATAATCATAGCATCATTAAGGCTGGAAGAGACCACCAAGAATGTCGAGTTCCCCACCATGCCACTCACAGAATCATAGAATCATTCAGGTTGGAAGAGACTTCAAAGATCACCGAGTCCAACCACCAACACTTACCCACCATGCCCACTCATGGAATCATGAGGGTTGGAAAAGCCTCCAAGATTGTCAAGTCCAACCATTAACCCATCCTCACCATGCCCGTGCATAGAATCATAGAATCGTTAAGGTTGGAAAAGACTTCCAACATCACCAAGTTCAACCAGCAACCCATCGCCACCATGCCCACTAACCAGGTCCCAGCGTCATGGGGAAACCCATAGCGGAGCATCCTGAATGCCCTGTACCCTCCAAAAGAGGGAGGTGGGGATGTGACAGCACCCCAAAAACCCATGCAAACAGGAGAACTCTTCCAAAAAGCCCTTTGTTGCCCTGCAGAAACCTCCCAAGAGAGGTTCCTTGGAGCTGCCGTGCAGCGAGGTGACAGCCCACCGGCTGCACCCCAGGCACCTGCAAGCCCCTTGCTCCCATCCCCATCTCTCCATCCTGCCCAACCCCAGCAGCCCCCTCCACCTCCCCATCAGCACCGCGGGAAAACCCGCAGCTGCATTCCTATGGGAGAACAAATGTCACTTGGTTTCCTCTGGAAAAAACACACACGTGCTCCTGCCTTCCCTATGGCTGTGCTATAAACACGTGCTAAAGCCTTGGGGCCGTGCCAGCCCCAGGGAGGCAGAGGGGCCACGGGGGGCGAGCACAACCCTAACTAGCCAGCGGAGAATCCACATCACCCCCAGGGCTGCAATGCAGAGCACACGCACAGCAGCAGGGGCACAAAGAGCTCTGTTGTCAGCTCACACTCGGGCATTCAGACCCCGCAGAGGCAGCCAAAAGGCCGGGGGTGAGACCCCCCCGGGGCGGATTCCTTCCCCACGCATTACAAGGGGGGTGACGCATCGCCCTTGGGGACAGCCATGAGCTGGCATCGAGTGACACAGGGCAAGGAGAAGCAAATCCTTGATGCGAGCTCAGCCCCCAGCCCCAGCGCGAGCTGGAGGGTGGCACAGAACAGGGAGCAAAAACTGGGCTTTGGGGACAGCGATTTTTGCTAAGGGTGCAGGTCATGCACCAACTGAATTTTGGGGCTGCTAAAGCAAAGTTTCCATCGAGCCGCTCCGCTCCCTGATCCAACTGCTTGGAGAGGAAGAAAACAATTAGGCAAAGAAAACGCGGCTGCTCTGCTGCCGTCCGCAGGGTCGCTGCGAGGCCTCCGATGGCATTTCTTCAGCTGCTTTCCCAAGTTTTAAATAAGAGGAAAAAATGTGCTCTGCTTCCTTCCAAACCCCGCTGGCTTCCTCGCTCTCCCCGTTCCGCCGCTGAAGGGCCCCGGTGCGGGGATGGGCTGCTGGTGGCACAGCGTCACCATCACCGTCACCGTGTGGCTCGTTGGCTCCCACCCCACATTTTTGGAGACAGCTTCAGCACAGAAAGGCAGCGCTGTGGATCTGAGCCTTATCAGTGCCGGGGTGGGGAATGCAGTACAGCTCCCTAAAACATCACTGCGCCAACAGACAAACCCAACGCTACAAGCGAGTAAGAGGACGAGCCCTGCCTCCCCATTTTGGGTGTTGCACTGGGGAAACCCATCCCAGGCGACCACTGAAGGTCCCTTCCAACTCAATGCTGTGATTTCCACGATTCTATGACTGCACAACTCTACAGTGCTACGATTCTATGGCTGCACGGCTCTACGGCTCCGTGATCCTGACCCAACACTGGGGATCCAACCCCACCTTTCCAGGGGGCTCCCCGTGGGCTCCCACATCCTCCCAGGTGGCGACGAAGACGCTGCTGGGTACGAAGGCGCCGGTGGTGTATGGAAAGCCAGCATGCACGTATCCTGCTGCCTGCTCCAGCACGGATGGAGCGTGGTCCTGCCTGTAGTAGATGTCCCCTCTGCCCCCGGAGGTGTCGAGGTCGGCCAGGAAGGGAGCGATGACGGGGAAATCTGTTGGGAAGTCGTCGTCCACGTACTGGGTTTCACCCGGGAAATCTTGGCTGGAGATGACCCCGTTGGTGCCCACCTGTGAGGAGAGCAGCACAGGGGGTTGGGGAGCCGGGGAGGGGACACCACCCTCCTGCCATCACCTCCATCCCGTGTGTCAGCCTGAGCAGCACGGCGCTGACAGCCCCGAGGCCGCGTGGCCCCAAACAAAGACCTCTCGGGCTGCTCCAAGGCCAGAGCCAGCTGCTGGCAGGGAACAGCTGCAGGGGGGAAAGGGGAAAAGGGCTCCTTGTTCCCTAGGAGGAGGGTTGGGTGGGATGCAGGGAGGGGAAAGGCCTGGAGGATGGATGGGGATGAGACGCATGGGGTGGGCAGAGGATGGAAAGAATGAGAGGAGTGTAGGAATGTGCGGGTGCAGGAAAGACATGTGTAGGGGTGCTGGGGCGAGAGGGAATGGGAAAGGTGGGTGTGAAGGGCTGAGGAGAAAGGGGGTGGATGGAGGGAGGGATGGGAAGAGAGGGAAGGAGAGAGAGACGGTAAAAGAGGGACAGAAGGATGGAGGAACGGATGAAGTGTCAGAGGGGTGGAGGGAAGGAGGGAGGCATGGAGGGACAGAGCGACGGACTGATGGAAGGAAGAGAGATGGAAGGACAGAGAGGAAAGGAGGGAGGGCAAGAGCGCGCGGACTCACGAAGAGGCGGCGGGCAGCGCGGCCGTAGAGGCGCATCGGGGGCCGCAGGACCACTCCGGGAGAGCTCTCGTCGTCCCCGTGCCGCAGCCGACCGTCGCCGTGAGCCGCCCCGTAGGGCAGCAGCTCCGCTCGGGGCGGCAGCGCCGCCACCGCCGCCGCCGCGGCCACCGCCAGCACGGCAACCGCTGCCCGCATCCCGCGTAGCGCAACGGAGCCGAGCGGACCCCGACGGGACGGACCGGAGCCGGCAGGGCGGGACGGGGCGGGCTCAAACCGCGGCCGCGCTGCCATTGGATCCCTAGAGCTTAGGGCCGGCCAATGGGGGCTTACCCCAAAATCCGACCCGGGATTGTGCGCCCCTCCCGGCCCCCCCCTTCTCCTCCTCTTCCTTCATCCCCATCCCCCTCCGGGCCGGGTACCGCGGGCCGCCCCCGGAGCCGGGATTGCCGCCAGCTGGGGCCGGGCCGGGACGGGCAGGGGGGCCCCGAGCCTCCCTCTTCCCTCCGCTCCCCGCAGCCGTGTAGAAACATGACTCCGTGTCCCCAGGAGAGCTGCGGGGGGTTGGAGGGGGTGGGGGGAGAGGAAAAGCTGGAAGCGCACAAACAAATGTCGCGCATCGCCCTGGAGCGCTTCCCTGGCCCGAGGCCAACGTAGCGCTGCGTCCGTCCCGAGTGGCTGCGGGGACGGCACGAAACGGGGAGGGCGGATAACGGGGAGGGCAGATAACGGGGAGAGGGGACGCGGCGGCACATCCGTGGCATTCCGGTGGGAGATCCCCGATAGGGGAGCGGCGGGACGCCCTCAGCTTGTCCCCGCGGCGGAGGTGGGGCCTCGTCACTGGGAGAACCCGCGTCCTGCACCCAGCTCGCACCCGCGGGGATCCCAGAGCTTTGGGGTGACGTCGGGCTGCATCCCGACCCGCCGTCGGCACCCGGAGAGGAACGCCTAGCCTTGGCCATGGAAAACCATTAAGGTAGCAAGCAGGGCCAGCTGGATGAGCTCCACAGCCTTCCAGCAGGTGCCAAGCAGAGGGCTTCTCCCCAAGCTCCCGTGCACCCAGGATACACAAGCAACTCCCAGAGGGGCAGCAGACCCACAGCCCTTCCCCTCCCTGCACCCTCAATCCTGCAGTGGGGTCAAATTTAGCCTCTTCCCCCCCCCCCCCCAAGACCCACAGGGGATGGTTTGCAGCTGGTGTCCACAGCTGTTTCACGTTTGGCTACTGATGTGTTTTTAAGGAGAAAATTGACTTAGGACTTCAGTCTTAGGCTCTCTAACCCCACAACAGAGCTACAACCATTTTCCAGAATGAATGGAAACTGGCAAGTGGAACATTTGGGCACAGCTGGCAGTTCCGCTCTCTGAAAGTCCACTTTTGTTTGTATGATGAACTTTTCACAGGGGAAAATGGCTGCAGCTGGCACCAGGATGTCCCCACCTGTGCCTCTGTCCCCTGGCCAGGGATGTCCTGTGTTTAGGGGCCCGTGGCCCTCAGGGCCTCTCTGTTGGGGCAGGGGCCTTCCCCCATAGTCCTTAGGATGCTAAAAAGGGCTTTTCTTCTGCCCCCTTGGTAAAACCAGCACCGCTTGTTTGGGAACTCCTATGGATAAAAAAAGATGCAGCTGGAAACAGCTGGAGCTGTGCCTTCATCCTGGGAGGGGAGCCCCAGCTGGGGTGTCCTTCCCTGCCTCAGTGGGGATGGGGATAGGATGAGGATGAGGGTGGGCTGGAGTTGGGGATGGGATAAGAGGGATGGGGATGGGGATAAGGATAAGGATAAGGATAAGGATAAGGATAAGGATAAGGTGGGGATGAGGATGGGAATGGGAATGGGATAGAGTTGGGAACAGGATAAGAGATAGAGA
Organism: Centrocercus urophasianus; assembly: GCF_019232065.1. Taxonomy (NCBI): domain Eukaryota; kingdom Metazoa; phylum Chordata; class Aves; order Galliformes; family Phasianidae; genus Centrocercus; species Centrocercus urophasianus. The sequence goes on from NW_024884586.1 coordinate 51,264,693, forward strand.
CAGAGAGAGGGATGGGGATGAAGATGAGGAAGAGGTGGAGTTGAGGGTGGGATATGAGGGAATAGGATTGAGGATGAGGATGGAGATAAGCTATGGACAGGGATGGAGATGATCTGCTCACACCCATGTCACATTGTGGGGAAGCAGATACTCGTGGTGACTGATCCCTTGGTGGGGGGTTAACACTTCCCATAGCCTGGGCATGAAAAAGAACCAAGCAGCCGCTGCCTTGTGCAGAACCAGATGTGCCGAGGCTGGAGGACGCTCTGCAGGAAGGGGCTGGGTCCCATCACATCCACCCAACCTCCCTCTGCCCGACCAGCACTGCCTGGGGACTGAGGAAGAGGAAGGGGAAGGGCTGGGGAAGGCCGGGCTGGGGGCTGTGGGGCAGGAAATCCCAGTAATCCCAGTAAGTTGAGGCCATGGGGTTGTGTGGAGAGGAGGGAGCGGCAGGAAACGCGCAGCTCTGCTGGGAATCACAGCTCTGTCCCTGCAGCCACAGCGATGCCACTTGTATGGGATGAATTGGGATGATTGTACAGGATCCAGGTGGAAGAGCTCTCAGAGCATCTTTCCTCCAGGCCACGCCATGAGCTGCGAGTTCTGCTTTGCCCCAGCCATGCCTCCACCCATCGAGATGCCCAGCATCTCTCGCTGATTCGGGTCTTGCTGCTTAGAATTGCGCTCATCTCATAACTCAGCTTCGTTGCTCCTGTGCTGCCAGGACCCTCAGCACCACCAAAGATTCCTACCAACACCAACAAGGACCCCAGCATCACCAGGGCCCCCACCAGCAGCAAGCACCCCTACCAGCACTGGCACAGGTTGCCCAAGGAGGCTGTGGATGCCCCATCCCTGCAGGCATTCAAGGCCAGGCTGGATGTGGCTCTGGGCAGCCTGGGCTGCTGGTTGGCGACCTGCACACAGCAGGGGGTTGGAATTGGATGAGCACTGTGCTCCTTTGCAACCCAGGCCATGCTGTGATGCTGTGATTCTATAATCCCCAGCATCACTGGGACCCCCAGCAGTACCAGGACAGCCCTGCCCCACTCACAGCCCCTCCTGGTTGTCTGCATGCTGGAGGTTTCCACCCACACCTCCAGCTGTTCCTCTATGCAGGATGAAGCCCACGTGCTCCACCTCACCCCTGGGCACTGAGGGACAGGTTAACTGGGAACACACAGTGACCACACCGGGTTTTAAAATGTATTTTAAGACATAAAAATAGATAAAAGCTTTTTATTTTTTATTACTTCCACCTTCTGGGCTCTCCTTCTTTCTCCTTCCTTCCTTCCTTCCTTCCTCTCTCTGAACACTGAGGCTGCAGCTGCCGGATGAGCACCACAAGGTTATCCCCAGCCCTTATTTGGTCCTGCAAACACCCCACCAGAGGGGTTCCAGGTGCTGAGCAGAGCTGCCTGGATGGCTTTGCGCTCAAGATTTGTGCTTGCAGCTTTTGGGAGCGGAGCAGGAGAAAATCAGCACGTTGGTGTGGCCGTGCCCTGCCATCCTAGGGGGTGTGCATTGCACTGCAGTGAGAAATGCTGGCTGTTTTTACCCACCTAGACCCTCTCCTGCAGCTTTGGGATCCTATTCCAAGGCATTCACATTCCAAACCGTGCAGAATGGGGCTGCACCTTGGGATGCACCCTTTGGGTATGGCACCCCGTGCCCAAACAGCCCCAAACCACAGCTGGCAGCCCTCAGGATGTCCCCAAAGCCCCAATCCATCCCAGCACCTCCTTGGGATTCCGAGCCCGTCTCCAGCCCCGCAACCCGCCTCCCTCCGTGCAATGAGCGGCTTCCTGCCTTTGTCTCCCCTCTCTCCGAGCAAATCTGCCTTTAGCCACATTTTCCTGGCTGCGGTGCCACCGCATTGTCCCCGAGCTGCTGTCCCTGAGTGCTGGCAGGGCTCAGCACAGCCCTGCGTGGGAATGCAGGGAAAAGGAGGAGAGGGGAGGGGAGGGCAGGGGGTCGGTCGTGGCGGGGAGGGAGGCGGGTTGCGGGGCTGGAGACGGGCTCGGAATCCCAAGG
>NW_024884586.1:51266826-51280188 GCF_019232065.1 Centrocercus urophasianus
GGGGGGGGGAAGGTGAAAAGAGAAAATAAAAAGAAGAAAAACGGGAAAAAAGGAGAGAAAAAAAAAAGGCAGAGGAAGAAGAGCCGCGCGGGGCGGTGCCGGTGCTGTGCCTGCGCCCTCGCGGCGCTGCTGCCCCCTGCTGCCCGCGCACGGACACACGGCCACGGGGACACACGGCCACATCCGCACACTCGGCGTCCCCGACCCCAAACAGCCCATCGGAGCTCCCCCCGCCTGGCTCACCCGTGGCTCAGGGAGCAGCGGTGCGGTCACCGAAGCCACGGGGACGCGAGGACCCGAGGCGCACGGGGACGCCCGCATGGCTGGGAATTGGGATGGGGGGCACAGGGACCCCCCGGAGCAGCTCCCAGTTTGCGCTGTGGGCTCTGGGACGATGCTCGGAGCGTCACCGCAGCGAGGTGAGCTGAGCACGAGCAGCATTCCTGCCCCAAAGAAAGAGCGTGCGGGGAGCAGAGGGCTGCGTGACGCTCTCGGCTGCGGGGCAGCAGTGGGGATGCTTCGTGCTCGCCTCGTCCCGGCAATGTTTGCTCAATGCGAGCATCCAACGTGCTGCCAACACGGCTGCTCAGCGTCCAACCGCTGCCAGAAGCCTCCCGGCAGATGGGCTCTGATTCGGGATATTTGGAGACCGAGAAAACAATCCCAAAGTGGGAGGACGAGAAATCGCCGATGGGGAGAAAAGGGAGGCGGATCCCCCGAGCTCCCTTTGGGACGGGCAGAAGGGTCGATGTGAGTCTTGGAACCAACCCCGACATTCCTCCCGGATGCTCTGAGTTTTTCCAGTTCATTTGGCTTTGGGTTTTTGTGGCGTGCCGCGATTTTCTTCCGCTTTGGGTTGTTTTCATCCTTTTTTTTTTTTTCCCCCTATTTCTCCACCAGGAATGCGGGGCCACATCAGAAGCGTGACAAAGAGCAGAGCTTCGTCATCGGTGGTGATGGGGCTTTCTCAAAACCGTTCCCTCCCCAAACAGCTGCTGTCACAATGATTGCACCCAAACAGCTAAAATAGAGCATCTGGCTGCGTGCTGCCCTTGGGGAGGGAGATGGGATGAGTCTGAGGTTGTGATAATGGGATGGGATGGGATGGGATGAGATGGGATGGGATGGGATGGCATGGCATGGGAGGCAACATGATCCCAAAAATCACCTCTCCAACCCAGATAGAGGCGGTCCCCATCGCTGTCCCACTTCTGGTGCTGTGTCCCCATGTCCTTTAGGGTGGTGCCTACTCTGGAAAGCGCTGTGTTACATCGAGGTTTCTCTTCCTCCTTTCTTCCCAAGTGAGAAATTTGTGCTGAGTTTGGCTCTGTCCATCCGGTGGGGAACTTCTCAGCGGTGGCAGGGTGACCCTTGGGCCACCCGAGGGCTGTGCTGCTCCTGGTGACGTGCCTGTCATCAGAAGGGACAGCAGTGCTGGGCTGATGCCACCATCCCGCAGCCAAGCCAAACACTGACACGTGTCTATCTACAAGAGCTGAGCATTCCAAGGCTGGGGGACCAGGAGGAAGGGCTGCCACCATAAATCAGTGTTCCACGCTGTGTTCCTTCACAAGCCATGCTCTGCACTGGATCCTCTGCTCTCTGGATCCTCTGCTCTTCATCCCAGAGGGGCTGATAGCTGAAGGCAGGTCCCAGTCCGATGAGGAATGCACTCAATGTCAGCACGCAGTGCTCACTCCAGCTCACCGCCTCTCCCAGCCCTGCTGTCAGAGCGATGCTTTCCTGTGCTGCACCACAACGGGGGCTGAGAGCAAACGATGCAGATTGGTGCTCATTCACCATCACGTGCACACTGGAAGATGTGTGCTGCTGTGGCCAGGAAGTGCTGCTCTGCTCGGAAGAGGTGCTGTGGGGTTTCTGCCCTATGGGGGTGGCTGCGTGCTGCTGGAGGGGCTGGATGCCACCGTGGGGTCTGAGCAGCAGTAGCACCCCATGGCAGCAGGTGGGGTGGGAAAGGTGTGGGTAGGGGAGATGGGGTGAGGGCAGGAGCTGTGCTTACCCCAGTGGAGTGACTGCGCTCAGCCCTACACCCATAACTTCCCATATTACCCATAACCAGCCCTAGGGCTCGGCTGTAACCCACTACCCATCACGCCCAAGGGACTCAGCTCACGTCCTCCACCCCATTGCTACCCCAGGAGCTCAGCCCCACATCCCTTACTTGTGACCTCCCAGGAACTCTGCTTTCCTCTGCTCTGTAACCCCTCAGGACTCAGCTCTGACACGGTTACCTACAAACCCCTTCCTAGGACTCCCCTCCTGTCCTCCACCCCATCAATCACCCCAGGACTAAGTCGTCCTCACCTGCAATCCCCCAGGAGCACAACCCCTGTCCTCTACCCCATAAACCTCCCAGCAGCTCAGCCCCAATTCTCTACCCATAACTCCAGCGGGACTCGGCTCTGCCCCCTTACCGACAACCCGCCTAGGATGCAGCCCACGGTCCTTTACCCCACAGCCCCCCCCGGGGGACTGACCCCTTGCCCTTCACCCCGTTCCCAGAAGAGCTCAGCCCTCCGTCCTCCCCAGCCGCAGGGCTCGGCGATCCTCACGCCGCTCCCCCAGCTCGGGATCCTACACCGCAACCCCGGTCCCACCCCGCCTCCCCCGGCCGGGTGCAGGCAGCGCCCGCCCCGCTCCCCGTCCCCTCCCGCCGCTCCTCCCGGGGCGTTCCGCGCGGCGGTGCCGCACAGCGGGCGGATGGCGGCCGATGGGTACCGCTGCCGGGAGAGCCGCTTCATCGCCAGCGGGCAGTCGGTGGTGCCCAGCTCGGCTCTGTTCGCCGCCGGCCTGCTGGGCAACGTGCTGGCTTTGCTCCTCTTGGGGCAGCACAGACGGCGCTCCCGCTCCGCCGCCGGCCGCGCTCCGCGGGTCTCCGCCTTCTACGTGCTGGTGAGCGGGCTGGCGGTGACCGACCTGCTGGGCAAGTGCCTGATCAGCCCCATCGTGCTGGCCGCCTACGCCTACAACCGCAGCCTGAGCGAGCTGGGAGCGGGCGGCCGCGGGGAAAGCGAGCCGGGAGCGCTGTGCCAACTCTTCGCCTTCCTGATGGCGTTCTTCGGGCTGGCCCCCACCCTGCTGCTGCTGGCCATGGCCACCGAGTGCTGGCTGTCTCTGGGCCACCCGTACTTCTACCGGCGGCACGTCACCCGGCGCCGGGGAGCGATGCTGTGCGCGCTGGGCGCGACTCTGTGCGCCCTGTTCTGCGCGCTGCCGCTGCTGGGCTTCGGCGCTCCCATGCAGTACTGCCCCGGGACGTGGTGCTTCATCCGCATGGCGGGCGGCGGGCCGAGCCAGCTCGGCTTCCCCGTGCTGTACGCCAGCGTGCTGGGCGTGCTGGTGTTGGCCATCGCGGCTTGCAACGTGTGCAGCATGCGGCAGCTATACGGCATGGCCCGCAGGCAGCCCCGGCGCGGAGCGCAGCCCCCCGGCCCGGCAGCGCCGCGCATGGAGGAGCTCGACCACCTGGTGCTGCTGGGGCTCATGACCGCTCTCTTCACCGTCTGCTCGCTGCCGCTCATCGTGAGTACGCTGCGCGTCCCTCCCCCCCTCACCTCCCCGGACCCCCCCGCTTCATCGCTTCCGTTGCCCCGGCGCTGCTGTGCCCCCCCGACGTGAAACCCCGTTCGTTCCGCTTGGGTTCAGCCGCCTCCCCCACCCCTCCCAGGTTGTCCCCTTGGCGCAGCCCCGTCCCCACTTGCTGCAGGGTCGCGTTGCGTCCTCGCCCTTTGGCGCAGCTCGGTGCCTGGGGTGGGGGGGGGGGGGTGGGGCCGCGCCTTTCCCCCCCGCCCCCCAAATCCACCCTCAAGGGATCGGGGGGGGGTTCCTTGCTTTACTGCTTCCACTGTCACCCTGTCCCAGAGGGTTGGGTTGTTGCTTTATTCCCTTGGAATAACCCCCCCCCCATACCATCTCTCTGTCTCGTTGGGGCCAGGGAAGGGGGGGGGGGCGGGTCGGTGGGTTTAATCCCTTTTATGGGCCCCCCCCCCATCGTCCCCAGCCCAGCGTCGTCAGAGGGAGTCAGGTCCTTGCTTTAACCTCCTTGGAACAACCCCCCCTCCCCATTCCACCATCCCATCCTAGAGGGTCACGTTACTGTGTAGCCCCCCCCTCTCTGAAAACCCCCAGCATCACTTCGTGTCCGATGCACTCCTTCAGTGCTTTCACTTCTATGGAATAAAACCCCATTACCTCACCCCCCCACACCCCATCCCAGAGGTGCCAAGTTGGGATCAAGTCATAACTTTCACCACTTTGGAATAAACCCCCCCCCTCCCCCCATCACCACCACCTCGCTTTGGAGGAGGAGGTCAGGTTATCCCGTGGCTACCAGACCCTCCCTGGGCAGTCCAGTCACTGCTTTAGCCCCTTTTTAACAACCCCCCCATCATCCTCATCCTGTCCCAGACCTGCTGGGGAGGTCACCTCATTGCTTTCACCCCTTGAGATACCTCCCCCTGCTTTGTGCATCCCGGGGGGTCACTGTGTCGCTCCCATCGATGCTCCCCCCCCTGCTGCCCCCCATTCCCCCCCATCCCAGAGGCATTGGGTCCCTTCCAACCACACCTGGGGAAACCAGTCCCCGAATATTTCCCTTTGTTCTTTCATGGGGTTACGGGTGTCCCACAGGTGGGGTGGCCCAGCGTGTCCCCAAGATGTCCCCAGGGTGTCCTTGGGATGTCCCCAAGTTATTCCTGAGCTGCCCCCAAGGCGTCCACTGGGTGTCCCTGAGTTGTGTCCGAGTTGTCCCCAAGCTGTCCTCTGGATATCCCAAAGCTGTCCTCAGATCGTCCACAGGGTGTCTCCAGAGCGTCCCCAAGCCATCCCCAGAGTGCCCCCAAGTTGTCACCAAACTCTTCTGGGGGTGCCCTCAACTGTCCCCGGAGCGTTCTCAAGTTGTCCCTGAACTGTCCTCAAACTGTCCCCAAATTGTCCCCAGGCTGTCCCCAAATCCCAGGACGGTTCCCACAGCGCCGCACCTCTCATAGCTGCTTTATTTTTCCCAGGTCCGTGCCTACATGGGGGCGTTCGCCGCCGACTTCAACGAGGACGCCGACCTCAGCGCTCTGCGCTTCCTCTCCGTCAACTCCATCGTGGACCCGTGGGTCTTCATCATCTTCCGCACCTCCGTCTTCCGCCTCTTCGTGCGCCGCCTGTGCCGCCGCCTGGGCTCCCGCCGGGCCACGCTGAAGAGCACGGGGCCGGGGGGGGACGGGCAGTTCTGTCCCCAGGGATGGCGTGGGCCAGGCACCCCGCAGCTCGTCTTCCCCTGAGCGCAGTGCTGGAGGAGCTGGGGGAGCCAGGAGCGAGCCGTCGGCCTCGGGGACTCAGGGGTGACGGCGCCCGGATGGCGACGGAGAGCGGGCGGCGCTGTGCCGCATCCCCGGGATAGGAACCCTGGGGGGTGCCTGGAGAACTGTGAATGCTGCCGTGCAGCGGCGCTTTGCGAGGTGCGGGCAGCACCCGGCGCTGGGGAAGCGTAGGGGTCGTTGGCGTGCGGCTTTGGGGCGGTGCTGTGCCGAGGGGCAGTGCAGTGGGGACGTGTTGGGAGGAGGGATGTGTGCCACCCCGTGAGGAATAAAGTGGTTTGGAGCCTGGTGCCATCACCTCGTGCCTGTGGGTTATCCCTGGGGGCTGCCCTAGGGTGTCTCCAAGCTGTATCCAGGGTGTCCAGCAGTTGTTCCCGGGCTGTACCCAGAGTGTTCCTAAGGTGGTGTCCCCACGATGCCCCTGAGATGTCTCATAGCTGTCCCTGAGTCATACACAAGTTGTCCCCAGGATGTCCCCAAGCTGTACCCAGGGTATCCCCAAGGTGTCCCCAAAACATCCCCGGGCTGCCCCTGAGCTGTTCCCAAACTGTCCCCAGGCTGTCCCCACGGTGCCGCAGGGCTCAGGATGGCTGCACCATCCCTGCCCCACCTGAGCTCAGGGCTCAAGGTCCCCCCAGCACTGACGCTGTGTTTGTGCCGCTCAGATGGTGCCAACAGCAACGATTTGAATCCACTATTTATGATCAGCCCGTTAATAAGAGCAACTATGGAGAGAAAAAGCAGAGCCTTGGATGCATCACCCGGCGCTGCAGCGTGCAAGCAAACCATCATGGCAGTGAGAGCCCCATTTCCCCTCTGGGTGCTGCCTCCAGTGACAAGTTTAGGACAAAAGATGGCGGCAGCCACCATCCCCATCCACACGGCGTCCTTGGAGCAGACGGAGCCGCACTTCTTCCTGTGTTTATCCAGCCCTGTAAGGTGCAGCCGTGCCCCGCCAGCTCTGCACAGTGTTTACTTTGGTTGTCAAACCGATATCGCGTTTGGAAGAAGAAACCCGTGTGAACGCGGCGCTGCTGGAGGTGACCTGTGGCAGTGTCACATGAACCGCGTCCCCGCTGTCCCCCTGCATCCCCACCCACCCCTCTGCCCCACAGCTGAGCCCGTTCCGTCTCTCCCAGCTCACGCCATCCAGGCACGGCTCTGCCAAAGCTCATTTCCCAGCACTGCTCTCTGTCCTTGTCCCGTTCCACTGCCTGGGCGCATTTTGCAGCCGCTCCCCACGTGCCTGGGCGGGCTGCAGCGCGCAATGCGCGGCCCCACAGTTTCTGTGGGATTCCTGCAGTGCTCCGACAAGCCTGGGGCTTTGCTCCAAGTGGGACAGCCCTGCGAGGCTGCTCCCAGGGAAAGCCATGCCAGCAGCCCCCGGGAAGACATGTGCTCCTTGTTATCCCCGACATAAACATGGAAGCAGGAGGAGGAAAACAAACGCTTCCCAAGAAATGGACGGGCTGTAGCACCAAAGCGGTGCGTTCCTGCTGTGGAGCTCAGGAAAAACAAACCGCCAAACCCAGCGATTTTCCTGTGATTGCAAAAATATCCCATCAGAGGCAACCGCTGGTCGAGAAGCCCGAAGCCCACGTGGGTATTTAAGGCTCCATTAGCACAAGGAAAACGGGCTCCAGGAGTGCCCAGGCTGCGATGAGGAGCAGCAGTGGGAGGCTGGGAGCAGCCCCTGTGGGAATGCTGCTGCTCGTAATGCTTTGCCCTGTGGGTTGGCGCCGCTCGCCCAGCATTTACCATCTGGTTTTTGAGGTGCTGTGCAGAGCTGAGTTGGACTCAATGATCCGTTGGGTTCTGCCTGGGAACCGAACCAAAGCGGCACATCGGAAGTGAAGGTGCTGTCACAAACCGCAGCTCCCCCAGCCCTGGAGTTTGCCTTCAGCATATTTCCTTGACGAAGTTCCTGTTACCAAAGGGAACTCGAAAAGCGCAGCAATGAAGATGCGCGTGGCAGAAAGCGGCGTGCCCACGGGAAGCTGGTTGGCACCACTGAGCATTGCTGGGTTTCAGGGACCAAAGGGCACCGAGGTGACCACTGGGGTATGGATAAGAGGCGTGCCTGAGCCCTGCTTGGGCTGGATCCATGGTTGGATCAGAGCATGGTTGGGTTGGAAGGGACCTCACAGCCCCCCCAGCCCCCCCTCTGCCGTGGGCTGGGTGCTCACCACCAGATCAGGCTGACCAGGACTCCATCCAGCCCAAACCATCATAGAATAGATCGAGTTGGAAGGGACCTTAAAGGTTGTCTGTTTCCATCCTGAGGTGGGGAGAGGTTGGGCTGTTCCCCACAGGATCCCTCCAGCAGTGCATCTCACTGTGCATGTGGGCTCCTGCAGAGACACTAGAAGTGAAGCTTGCCATCAGCCTGGGGCTCCTACGTAAGCACTGGGACTCGTTATGAGCCCAGGGTTCCCAAATCAGCCCTGGGGTGCTCTGTGTGTTGGGATTCCCAGCTCAGCGTTGTGGCTCACCATGTTCCGAGGCTCCCAACTCAGCGCTGGGATGTGCTGTGCTTTGTGGCTCCCAAATCAACATCTGGGTACAGCAGGGCTCCCGAATCTCCACTGGGGCTCACCATGAGCCCAGGGCTCCCAGATCAGCACTGGACCTCACAGTGCCTTGGGGATCCTTCAATGACACCACAAGTGGGGCTTACCATGAGCCTGAGGCTCCCAAATTGGCACCAGGATGTAGCGTGCACCAGGGCTCCCAACATCTGCATCAGTGCGAGCTGTGCCTTGAGGCTCCAAAATCAACGCTGAGTGGTGTCTTGGCTCCCAAATCAGCATCACGTCATGGCTCCCAAATCAGCACTGGGGCTCCCACACCGGCACCAGCACTGGGAATGGCAGCGAGCCTGGGCTCCTAAATGAGCACAGGGGCTCCCTTTGAGCCCAAGGTTCCCAGATCCGCATTAGGGCTCGCCGTGCCCCGGATATCACCGGGACTCTCCGGCAGCAGGAGGACCCACGCTCAGCACCGGGACGCTCGGCTCGTCGGGGCTCCCAGCCCGGCAGCGGGATGCGCCGTGCGTCGTGGCTCCCCGACCGGCGCCGGAGTTCTCCGCGCCCCCACGCTCCCATCACCGGAGCCCCTGACCGCCCCTCCCGCCCCTTCCCCGCCACCCCCGGTTGCGCGGACCCCCTGGAACCGCAGCCCGGCCCCGGGGCGGAGCGGGGCGGGGCGTCGCGGGCGGCGGGCGGGCGGCGTCGGCATTCGGGCGGCGGCAGAGGGATGAACGGGACGGGCCGGGAGCCGTGCGGGCACGGAGAGGCGCTGGCGGCCGGCGCTCGGCCGCTGGTCAGCGCGCTGATGTTCTCCGCGGGGCTGCTGGGCAACCTGCTGGCCCTGGGGCTGCTGCTGCGCTGCCGCCGCCCGCCCCGCGCCCGCGCTCCGTCCCTGTTCCACGTCCTGGTGCTGGCCCTGGTGGTCACCGACCTGCTGGGCACCTGCTCCGTCAGCCCCTTGGTGCTGGCCTCCTACCACCGCAACCTGACGCTGAACGCCCTGGGGCGGGGAGGGCACATCTGCCTCTACTTCGGCTTCGCCATGAGTTTCTTCGGCCTCGCCACCATGCTCGTCCTCTTCGCCATGGCGCTGGAGCGCTGCCTGGCCCTGGGGCGGCCCTACTTCTACGAGCGCTTCCTCAGCCCCCGCGCCGGCCTGGTGGCCCTCCCGGCCATCTACACCTTCTCAGCAGCCTTCTGCTCCTTGCCTCTGCTGGGCTTCGGGCGCTACGTGCAGTACTGCCCCGGCACCTGGTGCTTCATCCAGATGCGCGTGGACGACGGCCGGCACAAGGCAGCCGGTTTGCACCTCACCTTCTCGTTGCTTTACGCCACTTTACTCCTCTTCCTCATCCTGTCGGTGCTGCTGTGTAACCTCAGTGTCATCGCCAACCTGGCCCGCATGCATCGCCGCGGGCAGAGGACGCGCCGGCTTGCTGCGCTCGAGCAGCCGCGAGCGGTGGGGGGCTGCAGCCGCCGCATCTTCTCCATGGCCGAGGAGATCGACCACCTCCTGCTCCTCTCCATCATGACCATCACCTTCGTCATCTGCTCCTTGCCCTTCACGGTGAGTGCCGCCCCCTCTCCCCGTTTCCCAGAATCGCAGACTCATAGACTTATAGAATTGTGGAATTGTAGAACGGTTGGGTTGGAAGGGACTTTAAAGATCATCCATTTCCGAGCCCTGCCGTGGGCTGGGTGCCCCCCAGCTCAGGCTGCCCATCCACGGCCTCGGGCATCTCCAAGCATGGGGCACCCACAGCACTCCATGCTGCTGCCCAAAATTTAAGGGCTGAGATCAATGTGATTTTTCTCCCAAAACTTTGGAGACCCCAAACTTTTGGCAGTCGAAATGAGGGATTCCCAGCAGCAGCAGTGGGATGAGCGGATGGCAGCAGTGCCCTCCCACCCTGCAGAGGCACACACACAATTTGCTCTCTTGGACCAAATGGTTCCCAAGCCCAAGGGCTGGGCGCTCATTGTGGCAGATCAAGGAGCTGGACGTGGGAAGATGGGGTAGGGATTGGGTTGGGATTTGGGTTGGGGATGGGAGTGGGGTTGGGGTTGGAGATGAGGTTGGGGATGGGGATGAGAATGGGGTTGGGCGTTAAGGATGCAGATGAGGAAAAGATCTCTGTGCTGGTCTGGATGAGGATGTCACGTATCAGTGCTGCATAAGCAGACCCTGCACCACTCTCCCCCCTCTTGGGGCTGCTTTCAGCTCCCCCATGCTATGTTTCCCCAATAGCACCTCATTCTCCTCGTCACCTCCAGCACCCACCTGTGAGCCCACGGCTGCAGGAGGAGATTTTGCCGTTGTTTTTTTCCCATTAGAAGCAAGACCCGCTAGGGTTAGGCGTGCTGCCAGCACTAATTTTGTGCTCGTGGGCTCAGGCGGACGCTACCTTCCTTTTGCACTCACAGAAGGAAGAGTCCCGGGGGAAGATAATGTAACCGCAGCCTGCAGCCCAGCCAGGCTGTCTGGATTTTAAGAGAGAGAAAAGACAAAACAGTGACTGCCAGCAGCTCGTGAGCATCCCGGGATCCTCAACGTCCTGAGATCTCCCATCAATGGGCCCACGGGCTCCATTGCAGTCTTCAGGGAGTGGGACCCCGGGGTCTGCTTAGGGTTGGCGGGTGGGAAAGCGTGGCCAAAGAGGATCCCATGGCAGATGTCAGCCGTGCCCAAAAATGTGTCGGCTTTTCCTTTCCCACTGCCCGGCCCGCATGGGTTTCATTGAGGCTGCCTTTTGGCAGCTTCTCAAACCAAGCAAAGTGACACTTTCTCTTTTCAGCCACCCCTCTAATAAGCTGCCCTGACATGTGAACCTTGAGGTTTCTGTACCACAGAGCCACCAAACCTTCCTCCTAAAAAGCCCCAAGCCCTGGCGGCACCGTGGGGGCACCGTCCCCATGTGGTACCCCATGGATCTGACCCACAGGAGGGATGCTCGCACCCCACAGCTCTCAGCATCCAAGCATCCCTCGTGTTCTGGAGTGAGGGGGAGGCAACGGCCCCGTGTGAGTAAGGCGTGCTGAGTCACCCTTCCAGGAAGCCCCATAAGCTGCTATGAGTCGGCACATGTCAGGGTGCAGCGCCGGGGCGGACACATACTCCAGGACCTCTCCGTCCCGTGCCTTCAGCCCACTCAGTGAGATTTGTCCACTGCTCACTGCTTCCTTGAGCAACCATTGGGTTAATTGCATTAGGGCTGAACGAAGCATGCGAAAACGAGAGCGCGGACCTGGCTTTCATTAGCAGGAAATTCGTTTAAGCCAGTGGAAGCAGACCGTGTGCTGTGACAGCACTCATTTCCCCGTCACCGCTTGAGAAGCACCACCACCTGCCTGCCAGCCTCCTGGCCCACCAAACCCCTGTCACTTTCCCCCGTTGCCTTTTGCAGATCTGTGCTTACGTCAACCAGTTCAGCCAGAGCGAGAACCACGACTGGGACCTGCTGGCACTGCGCTTCCTCTCCATCAACCCCATCATCGATCCCTGGGTCTTCGCCATCCTGCGGCCGCCAGTGCTGCGGGTGCTGCGTTCCGTGCTGTGCTGCCAGCTGTCCCCAGGCAGGCAGGATGCGCAGTGCCCGACCCCTGCAAAAACAAAGCTGGAGCCCAGCGGGCAGTAGGTGCAGAAGGAGGCAGCCAACAGGCTGGGCTCACTTCGGGTGGGCTCTGTTTCATGGCTTCAAAAGGGACGTCACTGCCGTAAGGCGGGACGGGGCTGCAGCCGGTGCCACGCCAACATGGGTGGAAGGTGATGCTGGTGGGATGGGACTGGAACGTCAGGCATCGCTGACACCGTGGGGCAGGGCGAGTCGTGCCCCATGGAGGGCTGTGGTGGGGGTGTTGTTGAGGATCTCCATTTCAGGATGGTGGAGAGGTGTGGGCACGGGTGCGGGTCCACCACCAACACCCATCTCAGCAGGGATGGGCAGGAGAGGAGGTGGCAGAGGGAGAAGGTTGGCTCCACTTCTTCCTTTCCCCTCTGTCCTCTGCCCAAGGGAATGCAGTGTATCAGCTGTGGCTCTGTGTGTCTGTGTCTGCTTGTCCTCCTCCTGGCAATGTCAGGCTCTGGATGGTGCCAGCCCAGCACTGATGGCCACTGTGGCCACGTGGCCTCTCCCAGATTCCCTTTTTGCAAAGAACTTTTCTTGTCCCTGTTTTACCATGCCCAGGGCTTTGGGTTTGGGGTTGGCATGGAGGAGAAGGTCTCATCCCCACAGTCCTTCCCGTGGGGACTTGCCTGGTGGCACTCGTCCCAGTGTCCCCACTGCCACTGGGATGCTGCAGCCCCACCAAAGCGACGTCTTTGTGCTATTGCCGATGGCGTGGCCTTTCTGTTGGAGAGCTCTGCCCCAAAAAAGCCCAAAGGGGCAGAGATGTGGAGCTCTCCTGTATGGCATCAGTGTAAAACCCCCGTGTAATAAATGTCACTGGAAGGAGCTGTGTGTGGTTTTGTGCCGAGGAAATCGATCTGCTCCTGGCATCGCAGATCAGGAGAGCAACCTGTGAAGCATCATAGAACGTAAGAGCAACCCACGTAGCATCATAGATGTGAGAGTATCCCATGCATCACGGATGGTGAGAGCAATCCAAGCCTTGTAGAGGGGTGGGGAGCCTCAGCTCATCCCCAAGCTGCAGAAAGATCCTCACCTCAGGGCTGTGCAGAAATGGAAACCCCAAAACCGCTGTGCCTGAAACCAGGGGCAGAGCACCTACCTGTTTTAACAACAAAAATAGGGGGGGAAAAAAAAATCCAACCTCTAAAAAAAGGGCAGAATTTATGTCACTCCTGTCAGCCAGCCAACATCCACAGGAAGTTTACTGGCCTCCGAAGCGCGTGTGGGCAGATGTCAGCATGGGATGCGATTGCTCAAGCCCCGCCGACGGCTTTCTGGCAATCCTGCAGCCTGGGGATGGCTGCAGGGCTGGGGTGGGTTCTGGAGAAGGCTGCTCCTCATCACCCACCCTCCTTCGCATGCAGCTGTGGCACAGCAGTTTCTGGGCCATTCGTGTTGCAGAGAGCGCTTGACAATGAGCCAAAGCACGCCTTGGGAACAGCCAGGAGCTCTTCTGCTTTATTTGGTGGTGACACGGTGGCTCACAGTGGAATTTTGGGACAAGTTGCCTAATCCTAAACCAGGCTGCCTGGCATGCAAAGAATGGAAAAACCCCATTGGGAATAGAGGGGTCACATCCCACCGAGGCATGTGGTGGTCAGGGGAGCAACAGGGGAGCATAGAGACTGATGGGGTGGGGTGGGGTGGGATGGGATTGGATGGGATGGGGTGGAGTTGGATGGGTGAGATGAAATGGAATTGGATAGGATGGGGTGGAATTGGATGGGTGGGATGAAATGGAGTTGGATGGGATGGGATGGAATTGGATGGGATGGAATTGGATGGGTGGGATGAAATGGAATTGGATGGGATGGGATGGAATTGGATGGGATGGGATGGAATTGGATGGGTGAGATGAAATGGAATTGGATGGGA
>NW_024884586.1:51280198-51283413 GCF_019232065.1 Centrocercus urophasianus
TGGGATGGAATTGGATGGGTGAGATGAAATGGAATTGGATGGGATGGAATTGGATGGGATGGGATGGAATTGGATGGGGCAGGATGGCAGGGGATGGAAGGGACAGCTCCATGAATACCACAAGCTCCAGCCACCAGCTTGGCTGCTGACCACTAATTGCTGCTTGTATGGTGCTGGGGAACTTTCTGGCTCCTCAGTGGGATATGTAGGGCTGGGGAAAATCTCCCAGTGCCCATCCTGCTGCATCCACTTGGCCACATCTCAGTGCTGTTCCCACCCTCAGCCACCCCTGGCCGCTGCCGCAGTCAAAGCAGCAGCTGGTCCAGCTCCTTCTATCAGACCAGAAAAGCTCCTCAGTGAGAGCTCTGCAAGGCCATAATTAACTGCATCCTGAGCCATGAGCCTGCACAAAACGTCGCTTTTATTAGCGTCAAGCAGGAGCTATTAGAATACCCAAATTAATTCAACCTTCGTCAACTCAATCAGCGTCTGCTCTGCTGAAATGCGACGCACCCGAGCGTCGTGCTGTTATCCGTGGCCTTCCCTTAACGGTTTCTTATCTCTGTCCCTCTCATTTGCTTCTTTTCTCCTGGTTTCTGGCTCTTTTTGGAACATTTCTGGGCAGGGTTGTGAGGATGCCATAGGATGACAGCACGGTTGGGTTAGAAGTGACCACACAGCCCCCAGCCCAACCCATGGGCTGGCTGCCCCCCACCAGCTCAAGCTGCCCAGGGCCCCACCTGTAATCTATGAGCAGTGTATACCTGTCATTTATTGATAAATAGACAAAATATAATGCTATCCCATGATGTATATATTTAACATTTTGGGTTTTTGGTAGTGGGTGAAGCCTCCCCCCACTTCCCACTTCATGTTAGCTGCTCTGGGACTTCCAGGTTCTTTGTCCCAGCCCATACCTGGCCACGGCTCCTGGAGCTGATGCATGGGGGAGGAATGTGGGAGGGAGGGGCTCAGCTCCGTGCCTGGCTCCACTCTCCTGCAGCCACAGCTGGGGGAAATTGGGAAAGGGGTGGGTGCTGGAGCTGGCATTGGATCCTGTGGGGGGAGGGCTCCTGTGCTGGCCTACATTGTAGAATGCTAGAATCATTAAGGCTGGAGAATACCTCTAATTAGGATCCCCAAGCTCAGCCCAGCCCCACCACTGCCCACTGCCCACGTTCCTCAGTGCCACACACTTCTCTTGAGCACCTCCAGGGACAGTGAGCCCACCACTCCCTGGGCAGCTGTGCCAGTGCCTGATCACTGCTCTGGAGAAGAAATTCTGGCCCTCCTCTGATACAACTTGAGTCCATCATCTCTCATCCTATAGCTGTTACCCGTGAGCAGAGGCCAGCTGCAGCCAAGAACTAAGGCACGTACATGGGGAGGAATGGGGACATCCTGTCTGCATGGAGAGCACCCGGGGGACACTCCATGGTGGGAATCGTTGGGGTGCCCCATGAGTATGGAAGAGCTGGGGAGCGTGAGGACGAGCTGAAAACACCACGGGACATTTGTACAGACCCAGCAAGGACTGAGAGCCAAAAATAAAGCTACCAGCACAAGGGTGAGCCCTAAAATGTCCGTGTTTGTTTGCTCTGGGGATGTGTGCATGCAGCGGGTCTGCACGGCTTTGGCACTTTCCCGTGGAGAGAATCCTCATCCTTAAGAACATCCAGATGATGTATGCGATAATATGATTTCTCCACTGCCTCCCTTTGTCTCACAAATGGAGATAAATGGCTTTTCCTCAGGTGGGAAAGCCCAATGGTGAGAGCCATCCCCGTTGGGCACGCGTTGCGGATGCTCGCGGCTGCGCTTCAGTGCCCACGTGGCGAGCAGCCTAAAATCACCAACGGGTTTCCCTTGCACCCATTGAGCTGCTGGGAGTGGGAAGAGAAGCAGACGTTTCAGCACGGCTCTCAAGTGCCCAGCTGCTTTTTTTAAGTGGATTTCTCTGAATCGTGGAAACATCCGCATGCACCCGAGCGATGGGGTCCACGGGGAAATGCTGCAGATCTGTCAGCACCGCCGCGGTTCCCAAAGCAATCTGAGTCTTCAGAAACAAGAGCCTCAACAGCGTCAAACTAATGTCAAGCATCTGGCTCTGGAAAGACTATAAAAGTTACAAGCCATGGTTGAGCGCGACCTATTGCTCCCTGCCCTGCTTGCACGCTACAGTCTCTCCTGCAAACCCCTTTCATTGGGCTTTTACCCCTGTTATAGCATCCTCAGGAGCAGGGCTGATGGGTGAGGGGGAGCAAAGGTCCTGGGATTTCGGAGCTGGTCACGTGCAGCCCAGATAGAACTATGGCAGGTCGTAAATCTGAGCACAGCTCGGGTGCAGAGAGCAGCCCCCAGCCGCCCTGCTGGTGCTGTGGTTCAGCTGCTGGAGCTGCCAGCTCATGGCTGAAAGAAGAACTCCTGGAAAGTGAAAGAAGTTTGTTTCTCCGCTCTGTGAGCCGGGTCTTGCAGCGGTCAACACACCAAGCCACAGTGTGCAGAGGTGGAAAAGAGCTTGGAGAAGAGAAGGCTGCAGGGAGACCTCATGGTGGCCTTCCAGTGCTTGAAGGGAGCGGATAAACAGGAGGGGAACGGCTGTGTGTGAGGGTGGATGGTGATGGGACAAGGGGAATGGTTTTAAAGTGAGACGGGGGAGGTTTGGGTTGGATATGAGGAGGAAGTTTTTCAGCCAGAGGGTGGTGAGGCACTGGCACAGGTTGCCCAAGGAGGCTGTGGATGCCCCATCCCTGCAGGCATTCAAGGCCAGGCTGGATGTGGCTCTGGGCAGCCTGGGCTGCTGGTTGGCGACCTGCACACAGCAGGGGTTGGAGCTGGATGA
This sequence comes from Centrocercus urophasianus, assembly GCF_019232065.1. NCBI lineage: Eukaryota > Metazoa > Chordata > Aves > Galliformes > Phasianidae > Centrocercus > Centrocercus urophasianus. The sequence continues at coordinate 51,283,041 of NW_024884586.1, forward strand.
GCACTGTGCTCCTTTGCAACCCAGGCCATTCTATGGCTCTGTGATTCTTTGGAGGTGGGGACATCCCAGAGCAAGGATGCTGAGTAAGAATGAAGGAGATTAGCAAGGTGCTGCTTTTCTTCCCACTGTCATGGCCCTCCTGCAGCCTGCATCCATTTGGGAAAGCCCAGAGGAATGACAAAGGCTGAGGCTCTTCCTGTTGCAGCCACTGATGCAGATACCATTGGTATGCATGGGGAGGCTCCTGCTACAGGCACAGAGCTCTGTGAGCCCCAGGATGCTGTTTGGAGAGGAGCCTGGCTGAGCCCTGCACCATCCCTGTCCCTTCCCCATCCCCATCCCCATCCCCATCCCCATCCCCATCCCCATCCCC
>NW_024884586.1:51283423-51369621 GCF_019232065.1 Centrocercus urophasianus
CCCATCCCCATCCCCATCCCCATCCCCATCCCCATCCCCATCCCCATTCCTGTCCTTACACCTATTTTATCCCCTACTGTATCCCTATCCTCATCCCTTTCTCCATCCTCATTCCCATTTCTACCCCTATTCTCATCCATCCCCATCCTCATTCCCATCCCCATCTGTATCCCTGTTCCCATCCTAGTCTCCATCCCTATCCTTGTCCCCTTCCCCATTCTCATCCCCATCCCCAGCCCTATTCTCATCTGATCCCCATCCTCACCTGTATCTCTGTCCCCACCTCATCTCCATCCTTATCCTTGTCCCAGTACCCATCCTCATTCTCACCCCATCCTCACCCATGTCCCTGTCCCCATCTCTGTACCCAGCCATCCCCACTCTCATCCCACCCCATTGCTGTCCCTGTCCCACAAGGCTCAGGCACCCCACACTTATGCTGACCATCCTCAGCTGTCTCACTTCCCCCAGCCTCCATAAACAACCCCTTCACACACAAACCTCTCCAGCCATGTTTTTCCCAGCAAGACCTTCCCGTCTGCTGATCTCACCTCTTACAATCACCACTATTCATTTTTTAAATTATTTTTTATTCTCCCCAGCACCAGCAGCAGGGCACACTGGGCCTGGGGTCCAATCTCCCTATGGGTGGGAGGGAAGGGCAGGAGGGGACGGTGTTGGCCGGGACAGATGTGAGATTTCAAAGCGGACAGAGTCTGGAGCAGAGTTGAAAAGAGCTCTGGCTTTGTTTACACGAAGCCATTCCAGAACTGTTTGCTTCTGCCTGTGTTTATCCACAGACATTCGTGCTACCAGAGCTTTGGCCCCATGGATCACCGAGGTTGGTGGAGTTTGCTGTGCTGAGTGGGTGTACACACGAGAGAGCATTTATTTGCCGTGAGCGGCTGCTATTTCCTCCCCTACAGACCTTTTCCATCCAATTGGGAATGGGAGCAGCTCCTTTGAGGCCGTGATGGCTCTTGGGGAGCCCACATCCAGGGCTCCCTGCACCTGGCCCAGTGTTCCCATGTCCCTGGCACCAGCCCATCGCGGCTGTCCTCAGCTGCGCCTCCGCAGCCCCCACTCCCACTGCAGGGCCACGTCCACGGGGTGGATAGGGAATCCCAGAACCAACAAGGTTGGAAAAGACTTTGGAGATTCCCAAGCCCACCCCCAGCCCATTCCCACCGTGCCTGCTGTCCATTTCCCCCAGTGCCACGTCTCCATGGTTCTTGGAGCCCTTCAGCGCTGCCTGCGCGGCTGTGCCATAGCATCACCTCTCTTTCAGAAAACGATGTTTCCCAGCATCCAACCTGAACCTCTCCAGCACCATTTGAAGAGCACGAAGATGCTGAAGACGAGGCAAAATGTTTCCTGGCATGTCTGGCTGCTGGGAATGGCTGTGCAAGTTTCCCTGCAGGCAGTGCTGCCCGAGATGGGAGAAGCGGCCCCAGGAGAGCCAGGGCTGCTCAGGAGGCCACTTCCCCCTCTGAGCATCCTTCCAGTGCCTCTCCCCTCTGCTGAGCCATTGCACAAGAGGGGCACTGGGGCCGCTCTTCCTCCTGTGCATGACGCTTTCCTGCTCGTGCTCCCCAACAGCAACGGTTACAACTGCCCCGTGCCTCCAGCCCATGCTTTCCCTCAATGATTTCCCAGTGTGTGATGGATGCACTGCAATTATGAATATGGATCACGAAGATTTGCAATGTTTATAATTAATAATCTCTCTTGGACAGGGAGCTGAAGTGAGCTGCTGTGGCACATCCCTTCTGTAAGAGGTTTCCAACTCCACATTCATCATCCAACTGCTCTTTAAGAGAGCTCAGCCCTTCCCGGCCATCATGACGGCCCCAGGATCCTCTGCAATGGGGACGTGGCTGCAGCCTGCAGGCTCCGTCCTATGGCTCCCATGCTGTTTTCCCTCTCAGGGCGAGCAGCTCATGTTTTCTCACATTTTTTCTGAAGTCATTCTGTGTTTTTAGAAGGGTGCACTAAGCTGGGAAGGATTTTTTCGCAGGACTGTGTTTGCTTTGGGCACTGCCTCTGCACTGCCGTGCTCCGAGCGCTGTTCTACACTCTGTTGAACTGTGTTGTCCCCCTGCTCAGATTTGCTAGAGCCAGAGGACAGGGGGACAGGGCAGGATTGTTTGGCTGATGGAGGGCAGAGCTTTGCCAGGAGCAGGAAGGAAAACAGGGAGCATCACAGCCTTGGCTTTACCCCGGGGCTCGGCACTGGGCATGTGTTTCTAACAGGGAACATCTTTGAGGGAGTCTCCATTCTTGCTGGATGTCAATATGGGGTCCTCATCCTTCCTGAGGGTCTAAGACTCTCGCAGGGTGTTTTTTCAGAAAATGGAGATGGAAATATTCAGCTTTGAGATAGAGATGTTCAGCTTTGGGATAGAGATGTCCAGCATTGTGATGGAGATGTTCAGCGGGGAGAAAGAGAGATGGAGATACTCGGCGTTGGGATGGAGATATTCAGTGTTGGGATGGAGATACCCGGCATGGAGATGGAGATGTTCAGCAGCCATCAGCAGCCTGCTTGCCCACCCCAAACTCATCTGAAGTGACCACCGCCCTGTAGCAAGAGTGGAGGAAATTCAAACCCTTACTTTTGGACCAGGTGAAATGCTCCTTATCATTAAAAGGAGACGGGGTGGGGGTGTCCACTTTTCCCAGCTGGGTGTCCCTACATCCCGCATCCCACCCAGGCTCTGCCGGTGCCATCAGGAGGTGGAAGATGTGGGGGCAGCAGGAGCAGTGGGCTGTGCTCTGGGCTGGGCTGCTGAGCCCACAAGCATGGGGAAATAGCTGGGAAGAGCCAGCTGGCCCTGCTCCTCCAGCACTGCTGCATAGCCTGGCCGGAGAATAGTTGAAGCTTTGCCATGAGGAGCCTGGCTGTGTTGCAAAGCCCTTCCCATTCCCTGGGAATCGGGCAGCAGAGAGAAAGCAAAAGGCTGCAGACCTCGTTCTGGCTGGAGATGTGTCCTGTTGTCTTCAGCACAAATCATTCCAGTGATACGACCCCAGGGCTCTGTGTGTTGTGATCCACAACGGTGGGGATAGGTGACACAGCAGCCAGTGCTATGGCCACCAAAGAGCCCAGCTCCTGACCCATACCCAGCTGCAAATCACAGGGCGAGGAAAGAAGGACCCGCAGTGTTTCAGGTGGCTTTCTTCCATAGATCCTGGCTTTTGATGTCATCGTCACACTTTTGGATTCCACCCCCCATTGCACCATCCCAAAAAACAGCTCCCAGGGTAAATCTGAGCAGTGCAGGAAGATGACTTCAAACCAACTCCTGGTGCTCCTTAAGGGCTGCTGCATCCGCAGCGCCTCACTGCTGCCTCCGTCCTGAGCCATCGGGGATACCAATAGGTCCCTGTGGGTCCTTGCTGACCCCAGCCCCCTGGATTTGTGCTCTATAGGGCTGTGAACTTCTATCTGTTGCACTTTTCATTAAGAGCCAGCGGGGTTATGTGCACTCTGGGTGTGAGCTGGGCTCGCGCCCACGCTTGGCCATGGGTTGGGTTTTGACACCTTTTGGAAACCGCATTCGTTCCAGGGCAGCCAGCGGTGGCTTGGGGAAAAAAGAGGGGTTTTTAGCAGGAGGGAAACACGGAAACATGCAGACTGGAGCAGTGCTCTGTGCTCGTCATCACCACCAAGGAACCAGATCCAGATGGCACCGGTGCCTGGTGCCTGCTTGGTGACACAGATCCGGCTGCGTGCCAGGCTCTCAGAGCAGGATGCCTGCCACAGGGATCTGCTGCATCCCTCAGCCTCTTCCCCCTCACATCCCTTAAGCAGCACAGCCAGCAGTGGGTGCGCTGGGGATGTGGTGGCAGGATGCGGGGTCACCAGAGTGCACGTTCCCCCCGGGCTCCAGCTGTGCTCACGTCCCGTGAGGGCTGGCAGGCCTGCACCTGGCTGGGTGACTCAGCACAGCCCCGGGGGTCAGAGGGCTGCCCGGCTCTGCATATGCAATAGCTGCCCATGGGAGCGGGCTGAGTCACCGTGTGCCGCACAGCTGGCGGGCCGTGAGCACATCTGGCTGCCCTACAGGAGCAGAGCTGCTGTCCTGGCTGCTCACGGCCAGGCAGGGCCGCGGGGATTTGGTGTCTCCAAGAAGCTCAGCCAAAAAAGCCCGATAGACCTTGCACACTGTGCAGGCAGGGCAGTAAGTGGCCAGGAGCTGGCCCTGCTCTGTCCCCCGGGCTGGGTGGCTCGATCCGCTGCCCATGGACGCCGTCACCGTTCCAGCTTTGCTCCTGAAAACATTTGCATTTATTTTTGGGCAATACCTGCCTTTCTAAATATTTGCCTTGCTGTTAGTGCCTGGCCCGCTCGCAGCTGGGGCTCCCTCCTCTGCTCACCTCTACACCGGGATGAGATCCTAGCAGAGCATCCTCCAGCCGTACCCCTGGGGTACCCCGTGCCCAGGACCCCACCTCTCTTCACAGGCCCCACATCCCCCAGGGTGCCCATAGGATCACCACATCCCCCAGGCTGCACACAGGGTTACCCAGAGCATTTCAAGGGTCGTCCATCGTTCTGAAGCTCCCATTTGCCAGCACAGGCAGCTCCCAATGAGCCCCAGCTGCTGGAGACAAGACCCCAAGTTAGGAAATTCAACAGGGCTCCAAGGAGATGTCATCCCTCTCCTCCTGGCAGGACAGGTCACAGCAGAAGGCTGGGACAGGGACATGGTGGATTTCATCCCCACCTGAGTGCAAGGAACTGCAGTGACTCCTCCACGGCTTTGCCCCCTTTGAGGTGGTCCTGCTTTGCCTCCATCCCAGGTGCAGATGCAACACAAGTCCATCAAGTCCAGCTCTGCAGTTTGGGCATCTGCCAGCAGCAAGGAACGAGACCGAGTTTAGCGATACAATTATTTGTGTTGCAAGCAAGCCAAGAAATCCATGGCCAATGGAGCAAAGGGCCGTCCCCACCTCTGCTCCACATTGGATATGGCCCTCCAGGCCAGGACCCTTCCAGCACAGCTCCTTTCTTACCACTGAGGGTTGAATCATGGTGTTGCAGCCCTTCTTTCAACACACAGAAAGGATTTGGCAACCCTGCGGGCTATTAATAGAGCCGGGCTGTTTTCTGAGAGCCCCGCGTTGTGTTGAGAGCAAAGCAAACTGCAAGAGGCAAAGCATTGAGTTTACCTAAGGAGAGGTCAGGTGAGTGAGGAAACAAGCTGTCGGGGAGCAGGAACCAGAGCAGTGCCCTCTCCTCCCTTATCGTCTCCTGTCCCAGCGCTGGCTCCGCTCAGCCAGGAGGGAACAATGAACAAAGAGCAGCCACGTGGCACTGCAGGACTCGCCACCTGCGCTCCGTCCCCACTTCTGCCTTGCTTGGCCCATTCTGATTCCTGCTTTTCCAACTTGAGCTCCCCTTCTTCTGGCCTCTCAGGCTGGGCAAGTCTCCTGTACGGACACCTGCGTCGCTCAGCCTGGGGACGGAGCGAGACACCTTAGGGCGATGGGTGTAACCCCAGGAGGAGATGCTGGGATGTGGCATCTCTCTGTTGGGAAGGGAAAATAGAGCGAGAAGGCGTGTGGGGATTCTCAGCTCCAGAAGGAAGGAGGCAGAGGGGATCCAGCCCCTGTCTGGCTGAGCAGGACACACACGAAGCCACGTGTGGCAGCTGCCCTGTAGGGAACCGCAGTCCCCATCTCTCCCCTGGCCACGATTGGGAGCACAGCTGTATTCTCATCAATGGAAGCATCAGGCACACATCCTCAGCAATAAGGAAACCCGGCCCGCCCCAAGGCCACTCGTTATCTCACATCCCAGCTCCATCCTGCATCCTCCCTGTCCCAGATGTGCGTCAGCGCAGCTCCTCTGCCACCTCATGCCAACACCACACCAGCTCCTTCCCTTCTCCCATCCCCTCCTGGGATTGCAGCCCGATGCTTTTAAAATTGGATGTCCCTGAACGAGGCCCACCTGCCTTGCGCCCCTCACCACAGGGGCTGTTCAAAGAGCCTCAGCTGGTAGCTCTTCCCCAGCCACAGCTCCAGGAAGGCTGCCATCCTCCTCCTCCTTCCCCCAGCCTCGCCAGACGCTCCATCCCTGTGGCACCAGGAACTGATGAGCACAAGTGACACAAACCAGGACACCAGCTCTTGTCTTGGTTCACATCCTGGCAGCGCTGGCAGCTGCCCACACACAGGCACGTGTCCTTCCCATGACATCTGCTCCTGCATGCTTCCTCCTGCTGCAGCCACATCTTTAGCCATCCTACGGCTGTATTCCCACTGCATAGCCAACAATAGGGTCTGTGGCCACTGGTGCTCTGGGGCACCGAGGCAGGGATGGGTTGATAACAGCTGATTTGGAATGTTCACCTTCCATCCCACCTGAGAAAAGCTGTGGTTCACCCAGAGGGTCACAAAGCTGCAAGAACATGACTGCTTTCCTGTCCATGGTCATGCAACCAAACCCCCAGGGCTGGCTTCCAAGGGGATCAGTCTGCTGCCCTGAGCCACAGACCAGAAACACTCCGTAACAGTTCTTCTACAAGCTCTTTAAACATGAAAAGCTCATCCCACATGCTCCCTTAGTCCCTGCAGTGAGCACTCCTCTCCTTCCCTGCTCAGTCAGACCACAGCTCCTGGAGCACTCCGTACAGTGCTGGGCACTGAGTTAAACTGTTTTGCACTCAAACACAGCCATGTAATCCTCGTTTTGCATCCTCATTTTATCTTCTGTTCAAAGACACCTCAGACACCTCTCAGCTGCCCTGGGATGCAGAGCTCTTCTTTCTCAGCTCTTTTCACTCGAGGCCATTAGCACTTATTATTTCTTTCCATGTTGGTCTTCTCAGAGCCACAGCTACTAAAACAAACACAGTGCAGGACTGCTGCTGCCAGCGAATGCGAAGGCTGTAAGATACAGACGACAAACTGCTCTCAATATGCAGAACATTTTCTTTCTATTTGCACATATCCGGGTACACGCATGCCTGTAAAGATTTCCTCCATGCCCAAGAGCTTGAGATACACAACAACAAAGATATTTTGTGTTTAAAGAAACAGCCAAACCCAGAGTCAAACCATATGACCTGATGCAGCCCAGGACCCTGACCCAGACCTGTGCTCAGGGCCAGCAGCCCCACCTAACGCAGCCCATGGCCATGAGATGTGGCCAAGCATGTCTCCTCCGTGGTGCCTACAGCCGTGGCTGCACAGAGCTGCTGGCTGGGCTCAGGGCTCCTGGCACCTCCCTGCTGGGAGGCTCAGGGTTGGGGGACCCACTGGTGATATGAATGCTGAAACCCCTAGAGCTGTGAGTCCCCCAGCCCTTAGGCTTCCTGCAGCCACTGTCCCCCCCCCCAGCAGCAAACAGGCCCTCAGCCATCAGCACCCCCACAGGGTATCAGTTTCCTGGACCCCCATTGCTTTGATGGCAGTTCTCCAGGATCGATTAAGCAGCACTAGAGGCAGCAATTCTTCCAGCCAGAACTGAGATGTGGCACTGACCCCTAGTGACAGGCTTCTACTTGGATGCTGAGCAGCGAAGACCTGTGATAGAAAATGACACGCAGCCAAAAGCAGCAGGGATCCGGGAAGGCTCCTGGTATTGCACAAAATCTGCTAAGTCAGTGATCCTCCTGCAACTCAGCAGCCAAGGAGCCTTCCTGGAAGCGTGCTTCCATCCTAGACATGCTGCTCCAGGACACAAATGCACATCTCAAGTTGAACTTGAGATAAGAGTTTATTTAAGAGATGAATGAAAAGCCCAAACATTGCACTTTGTCTGCCTGAAGAGTGATGCAGCAAGAGGGAAAGCAGCCACCAGTGCTGGGTTAGTGCTGGAAATTACCCGTGTACAGGTCATGGAGCACAGTGTTACAAATTTGAGTTGCAGAGGAATGATGGGAACTCACAGAGGCTCTGCTTGCACATTGACCTACTCCTTTCCTTGGGAAAATGCAGTTGCATGGAAGACTGTGTACTGCACATTTATTACTTTAAATACATACGTTCTGGCTCTGAGCCTGTCAGAGTCCAAAAATGGTCTGTTTCAATTATGGGCTGCATGGAGGGCACAGAACTAATGGTCTATTCCTTGGCATTTCAAAATATTCCCATCTATGTGGGCTGCTTGCAGGACAAGAGAGACTTCACAGGGCTCTCAGCAGATCCTTAACATCATTTTTTCCCCTCACCAGTAGCTTCAGAGCCACAAACAGGGGGAGGACCTGACCCTCCCCACACATCTCAGCAGGGCTGTGGAACAGAGCAGATGTTTACTAAAGGCAGTGGGAAGACTGTTGTGGCCATTAGTGGAATTAGACAAAGCTTTCTTCCTAAAACATTGCTCTGTCCAGGTCATGTCCCATGCTGTCTTGCAGCACGGAATCAGACCGTCCCAAGGAAAGGAGCAGAGGCTGAAATGCCACTTCCCCACGCCCCAGATCTCCCACTCATCACCAGAAGGATGTGAAACAGCTCTGTCCCACATTGGCACCACCTGTCCCCAATACTGCCAGCCTTGCCTCTCACTTCTCCTTATCTCTGCACTGGTCTTTCTGCAGATCTCATTTCCTGCACCATCCTTGGCTCAGAAGGCACCAACCTCACTGCTGTTACCCAGACCAAAGAAAACTAGCAAAAGCTGTAAATAATCCCCTGGGCTCACAACCAAGAAAATGCCAGCATTGAGCAAAGCCACCTTCCAATCTGCCCGCCTTTGGGCTTTGCTGGCTAATCTTTATTTTGGGTACTCGCAGCTGTTGTGATGACCTGAGCTCTTCATAATAAAGCTGCTTTAGCCAGATATGCTATTACCCCTGGGAATGAGAACACTTGTGGATTCAGTTCACCACTCAGGTGTAAACAATTGCATGTCAGTTTAAACACTTCAGCCTTCCAGCCAGAGGTATGTTTGCCCTCCCAGCTCTGCACAGTTACCATGCAGATTTAACTGTTTATGGAGAGCAGAGCTTGCCAACACAGGTCTGTAGAGCCTCTGCTGAAACGAAGGGAAGATAAATGTTCTTTATCCCAGAATCACTCGCTCTCTTCCTGCTCAGATATATAGCAACTGTGAAGAAAAGCTGCAGTGTTTCAACTTTTCTGGCATAATTTCTGTGTGGGCAAGCCCTCAGTACGCCAAGTGAGCTCACTGCCTCTCCACTAACGAACAGGCAGGCAGAACTCAGCAGCAACCTCCATGAAGACCTGCTCTCACAATTTACTGTGAAATGCAACACGGCCTGCACCCAGGAGGGCCAAGCTACGTGTCGTATGGATGTGTTTCTGCTATCAGAAATCACAGGTACCACAGAACTACCTGCAACAGAACTACAGACAGAACTACAGAACTGCAACACAGAATTTAGACTGAAACTTAAGGGCCATCCCTGTCGATTTACAGTTGAACTCACTTCTCTCTCTGCTGCAAAGGCTCACTGAGGGCACTGTCCCACAGCCTCCCGCTCTCACAGCTCACTGTGCCTCCTGGCCTGCTTTTCCCTGCCTGCCAACCTCGGGGCTGTGCCCCGCAGGTCCCTCCCAGGGCCCTGGGCTTTCCCTGCTTTCACCCCGACTTGCTCAATCAGTTCCTCTCTGATTGTGGCTTTTTCTTCAGAGCCTTGCAGCTGCTGCTGCTCCTGTCTGTCCTCTTGGTGAGAGGAGGTATGGAGGGTGAACTCGGGCCCTGCGGCCTCCATCATCTGGAGGAAATCGTAAGCAGGAAGAGGTGGTTTCCAGACTTCCTCAGACAGGGTACCTGCAAGGTGAAGACAGTCTTTTGTTAATAAGTTAAGAGGCTGTGATGTAACCCACTTTACAGTCATTTCCATTTCAAAGCAAATATGGCTTTTCTGCCCTTCCAGTGAATGCAAAATTAAAGATCTCTTTTTAAAGTTCACTCTTTCTTCTCCACAACTAATAATGCCACCCAAACCAAACCAGCCACAGATGCATTAACATTTACAGGAGCTGGCTGAGGGCTCAGCTCCTCAAAGGCTGGTTCCTGTGTCTTCAGACATCAAGCTGTGAATTTTACAAGCAGCAGCACTCTCTCTCTCTACCAGTGAATGGATGTTTCACTCAGATCTCAAATCACTGTGCTAATGACTTAGCATTACTGAAATGCCATTAGGAATGAGGGGAGACTGCTGTCTCTACAGAGAGGAAGCAGCACCATTAATCGAGGATGCTCTTTAATTTGTGCTTTTAAGGCTGATCACACAGACCTAAAAGCTTAGCAAGGAGGCTGTGATGGCTGGCAGAGCCCTTGGCCATGCTGCCCAACCATCAGAGCACCCCTCTGGCACCTGGAAAGCTGAATGAAGGAAGGTCCTTAACTGGAGACCTAAATGACATCCATCCTTTGGCACTGGAGATGGGAAGAGCTGTGGGAGAAGGGCTGGGTCACAGAGCTGTAGCAGCCAGGCCACAAGTGATGTCTTTGATTACTGAGAACACCTCCATATCCTACCTTGCCAGGCTGCTGCTGCTGGCATTTGAAAACAATTGCTGTGAAAGGCTTATCTTAAGATTCCACAAGATCAAACCCCCATTTCAATTCAGGAGCCTGAAGCAGGCCATCAGCCAGCTGTTCCCAAGTTTGTGGCACCCAATGGCTACACCTACCATATGAGGAAGGCACATTTACACTGCTTTCCTCCAAAGCTTCAGCAGCTGATCAAGGAAGGAAGGCACTGAGTGAAAGGCTTCACAGCAAATGCCAACCGTTGATGTTCCAAAGACCACAGCAAGGCTTCGGCTTCCTCTCACTTTCCTGTCTATAAAAATGCTGGAAGTTGCCTAAAGAGAAGCTATTTCTAACGCTAGGACTCTGGAGATTTTCTTATTAGCAAGCAATGTTTCAGCAGGTCTGTTCTCAGCAATCAGAAAGCACAGCCAGGTCTGGGGATTATACAGGGAAGAGATGCCGATTCAGAACTATTCATGCTTGGCTCTGAATGTTAAACAGTCCTGCAGCAAACTCGTGAGTAAGGGTATTCTGTTCTGGCTGGACGATTTGTACTGCTCCAACTCAAACTAGAATAGCTAGTTTTTCCATAATTAAATTCCAGGACAGACAATTTATTGCACGTAGCATCTTCTCATAAACAGACCAAAGCTAACAGTGCATGCTTAGGAACATTTCAAACGCTCATCCACTTACTGCTGGGAATCTCCAGTCCTGCCTTCAGTTTCTCCAGCCAAGATAAGATGTTCATTTCAGTGATTGACTGCTCTGATGGGAACTTAAACACTTGACCTCCAGCATGAAGGTTCACCCAGACAAGAGCAGGCAGTGAAGGTATGGTGGCAAAGTATGCCTTCAGGACCCCACGGCCCACTGGAGTGTTCTTCCTGTTGGGGAGATCCAACAGCGTGCTCAACAACAGTTTGGCAGCAGAATATGTCCTCAGGGTCAAGAAAGCATTAAAGCTCTCAGGCTACTTTCAGCAAAACATGTGTGCATTGTTTTACCTATGGAACAGCTGTAGAAGTTCACAGCTCAAGGACTTAAGCCCTTATTGTCTAATGGACAGGGAGTGGACAGCAGAACAGTTAAGAAATCCTCTAGCAGGAGGAGCAGGGACAAATTCTGCTGGCACAAATTCTGCACAAAGGTGTGAAATCTTCTCCACCACAAGTTTTTAAGAGCAAGTCAGATGGGAATGGCACACTGCAGTTAACTCTCGTAGTGCTGGACATCTGCTGTGGGAACTACCAGCTCTTGACACCTCCCTGCAGCTGCAGCAGCCACCAGCAGGTAGAAGTGGTATGAGCTGGTGCAGAGGGCTGTGCTCATGCAATCCAGTCCCTTGGCATCTGTGGAGTGGTTTCCTGCAGTCAGTGGGCAGAGACAAGGAGTTGGAATGGCAACTCCTCCAAGAGACACAGGGAGAGCCAAAAGAGGAGATCCAACTAAGATGGAGGGTCAGCAAGGACACAGAGATGATGAGTCCTTCAGGTGCTATTTTCGGGCTCAGTGATGCACAGGGTCTGAGCTGGCTTTCACCATGGGAAGGAGGTCCTCTTTCTAGGATTATGTTACTCTTTTAAAGCCAGTGACCATTTTCTGCCCTGGTAAAGGACAGCTTATTCTTTCTCAGTAAAAGAGAACAGAGGCAGATGTGTAGGTGGGGAAGTTCCAGGGACTCTCATTTCTTGCGCATTACTGGCAAACAAAGTTAGCTAAACTCCAGCCCACGCTGCTAGGCACTTCCCAGACTTCAAAGCACGCTATGATTAAGACAGTGAGGTGTCTCTGGGCTTGAGCAAAACAATCAGAGGTTAAAAACTGAAAACTTACACAGGAGGGGAGGATTTTAAAAAGTCCCCTTTCCTATCTTTTTTTTTTTTTTAATTATTTTTAGTGCCAGGATTCATTTTGTTTCTCCATTATTTTTCAGGTTTGTCTTACAGAGCTTCTTCCAGAAACTTTCATTTTTCCCCACAGTCAGCAATCACTAATTGGCCCACTGTGTTTCACACTAATTGCTGATGGAATAATTATATTAAGACTCTCTAGGAGGGCAAATTTACTTCTTTTCTTCCACGTGTAAAAAAATAATAGTAATAAATTCAGGTCCAGAGTGAAGCTACCATGCAGCATCCTCGAGAAATTTTACTCTACTGGCAATTACTTCTGCAATCAATTAAGGTTTTTACTAATTTTACTTTTTTGTGCAATTTTGCAGCTGCCCAGAATACATACTGAATCACTGCTAAATGATTTGGCCTCCCAACCCATGATGATTTCAGACCCAATGATCACATTGCCACATCGATAGCGTTCTGAGTAATTGCAGACTCTGTTTTCTCCTTGCCCTGCACTGCTAAGAGCAAGGTAAGGGAAAGAAACAAAGAGGTTTTAGCATACTCACAAGTTCAACCAGCACGACACAAATGCTTGCTGAGATCTCCCTTTTGCCAGTGTCAGCATTTCCTTGCTTTCTGTTTGACCAATGTCACCGTCGCTAAACAAGATGAGGAAAGGCTTTCCGAGTTGCAAGTAGTGGGGCAGATTTTGCACGGTGATTTCTGGCTGCAAGACACCAAAACAAGAAGTTGGTGTGTAAGGGGATGAGGGAGCAAGACAAAATCAGACTTTCTGTTCTTACATGAGTGGGTCAGGGGCTGAGCAAAGCGGTGGGGTTTGCGTTGAATGCGAGAATCTCAAAATCCAGTGTGGATTTGGGGACTTCAGTGCACTTTGGAAATGCCTACACCCATCCATGCCTATCACAAGGCAGGTCTGAATGAGAAGCTGTGTACTTTGAGGTGAATGGGTGTGAGCAGAAAAGCAAAGCAGGTTTCATCCAGCTTATGTGCAGGGAGCAGGCCTTGGAAGATGCCTACAACAGTAGGTCCAGGACTAAAAGCACCAGCCAGCCAACCGACTCCCAGGGCCTCCTCCCAAGGGACAACACTACAAATAACACATTTCTGGCCAGACCGTTGGCTCCAAGTCATAAAGGATAAAAACAATGGGAGCAAATAATGAGCAAATGTATTTATTTTGCAAGCTCAGTGCTGTAATCAGCGCTTCTGAAAATGACTTCAGTGGAAAAAGGACACGTTTCTTTTACTTACAAAAAGGTCCAGCAGCTCATATCTGATCATCTCCACGATGTCCTGTGCACTCTGCTTGGACAAAGCGATGCCTTCCACGCTCTGACTGCTGCTCCTGGCAAGGAGGAGGGCAGGAGGAGACACTGCATATTTATGGGACCTGAAAAAAACCCAGCCAACTCACAGCAGGTACCAAACATACACAAACTAAGCTTTCAATTAAGGCAGGGGAGGTTTAGGTTAGATATTGGGAGGAAGTTTTTCAGCCAGAGGGTGGTGAGGCACTGGCACAGGTTGCCCAAGGAGGCTGTGGATGCCCCATCCCTGCAGGCATTCAAGGCCAGGCTGGATGTGGCTCTGGGCAGCCTGGGCTGCTGGTTGGCGACCTGCACACAGCAGGGGTTGGAGCTGGATGAGCACTGTGCTCCTGTGCAACCCAGGCCGTTCTAGGATCCTGTGATTGTATGATTCTATCAATTGAGCTCCATGGGCTTTGATTGTTGGCAGTTTTGTGCAGTTCTGCTGCAGTTCAGCAAACGTTACAGCAGCAGACATACCCTGTGACTCACTTTTATCAGATAAACCAGCCCCTCTGTTGCTCCTCAACATTCTTTGGGTGAAAGAGTTCAAGGGCATTAAAAGAAAAGCTGAGCAGGTGGAAATAGCAAAAATAGGAGAAGTCTGAGCAATGAAAGGGCACCACACCAAGATGGGTGAGCAACGTGCTGGAAGTTTGAAGAAGTTCACCCTAAAGACTCCAGATGTCACAGCCCAGAGGAAGGGTGAAACAGAGGAAGTGAACAGCCCCAGCTGTTTCTTGGGGGTGTCTGTAGTTTATTTGTCAAAAGGCTGCTGGTATTTCTTCTAAGGCTGTGACACCAGTATTGCTGGGGAAGTCAGCCTGTGTGAGAGAAACTGAGGGCATTTTGGGCTGAGGAGGCCTCTGATTTCCTTTTCTAGGGTAATCTGGTGTGCCTAATCTCCTTTTTTCTGTATGAAGAAGATGCAACGTGGGGGGAGACGTGCTCAAATGTGCTTTAAAGACCTTGGTGTTTGGTGTTTCATGCCACAAAGACAAAGCAGGTGAAGATGACACCAGATAAGACATTTCTGCGCCCTTCGGTTCAAATGCAGACCTTTCACTTTGCCCCTCACCCCATTTCTCTGCTGGGAAGAAAACACACCCACTGCACATCTGCTAAGGGAAAGCCAAGATCTGCACTGGTATCTTGACAAAGAGTGGCAGTAATGACCTTCCTGAGGCTTTCAAACCTTATCAATCCTTTGCTGACCTGTTCTCGTGCTCATCAGAGCTTTTTCACTTTCATTTTTCTGCTTTTTTTAGTCCGTTCTGCTTTGGTTTTCTGTCCATTTCCACACACTCAGGTGTTGGGTTTTTTGTTTGTTTTTTTGTTTGTTTGTTTTTTTCCTACCAGAATCTTCCCATTTTTCTCCAGATCACAGAAGCACAGCACTTTCTTAACTCCCATCACACTGTGACACCAATGGAAAGCCAGACGCTCCAGGAACTCTTGCAGCTCACACCCCAAAGGCCAGGGCTGTACCTCACACATATTTCTTTCCCCTAGAAATACCTGTCAGTCCAGCCCTGAGCTGTGCTGTGCCCTTCCTGCCTGGATTCAAGAGCTCCTCGAGTCCAGCACGTTATTTCACACCTCTGGTCACAGCTGGGGATCCTCTGAGCTGCTGAGAAGATCTGTAACTTCCCTGTTGGTTGTTTTTTCAAGTTAACTTGCATTTGCCTTTGATTGAGAACAGTAAAACCTCACAAATATTTTAAATTCTGCTCCTTTTTCAAACTTCCCAAGTCTTAAAGAGACACTCTGGCAGAGCCACGTCTCCAAGGAGGTCAGAACTCTTGTTCTCTGTGTCTAAAAAGATGAACTCATTCAGCAGCCTTTGATAAGGAAGCTCCCAACACTGCCAGAAAACCAACAAATTCCCCACCTAATAACTTACCCTGAAGTCACCTCTGATTTTCCCAGTAATATGACCAACACCTATCAAGTGGTTGCACTGCTGCTTGTGACAGCTTTCTATTTATATAGCTGGCATTACATGGGTAATACGAGACTTGCATTTAAATCAAAAACATCTGCAAACAAATGCTTGGCAGGAATCTGCGACATCTAAATATGTGAGAAATAAATGACTTCATTCAAAGAATTTCTTCATTGGTGCTTTGTTGCATTTGTTCCCAACGGACCAGGTGTTTGCTGAGCAAACAGTTTTGTTTAGAACATTCCTTGGTGCATTTTGTATACCTTTTCTTCTGGGGGAATGTGAGCAGGGCCCAGTTTTCTGTGACTTAGGAGCCACAAACATTTCCTTAGTGTGAGCTTAGCAGAAAAACAGCTTTTCTTCTCTCGAGAAGGGAAGTGAGCCCGACTCTTGCATAAGGAATTCCTGTAAGTGTTTACTTTCTACTTACACTTGAGAAGATGACCATCTACAGTAGCTTCACCCACAAATAACAGCTAAAAACACCTTCCACAGCCAGAATCCAAACTTGGCAGAATGAATATCAATACAAACTGCATTAACTATCCCAAGCAAATAGGAGCACTCTCCAGACTATGGCTGCAGCAGGAGGATGGAGATGTGTTCTTGAATGCGTCACTGCTGACAGGACACAGACTTCTGTTGGTGTCATCAAACACAGCAGGGATGTGGCACGTTCCTAAGAAACTAGCAAAAAGAATTCACTGCTATGTTAATGGCTGTTAAAACCCACGCCAGCAAAAAGGGACGCTTGGGGATTTTTAATGCTGCACTGGTGGCTGATTCCTGATGGGAACGAGATGCTGGGAGAAGGCAAAGACCCCTTCTGGATCTCCCTGCATTTATAAGCACTGAAACATCCCTCACAGCCTGATTCAAAGCACTTTTCCTGTTGGAGGAGCGAGCATGAGCCTTAAGCTAAATGTACAGACCCATGGACTCTAAAGTCCCATTAGCTACAATTTGGCTTAAACCGAGAGCTGCATTTTCCAGCACCCAGACACAATTCCTATTCCACTGGTAGCCAAGAACTCCTTGCAAGAAGGCAGCACACAGACTCTCTTTCGGTTGCTATTTGCAAACAGGGTCAACCACCAGAGCAAGAGTCAAATTTACACCTCTGGCTTTGCAGCATCCCCCCCTGCACTTCCCTTCCTCACCCATCACATGCACTTCTGCAGCATCAGAGCACGGAAGACAGAAAAAGAAGGTGCAGAGATGGCAGCAATAGGCAGAAAAATAGCAAGTCAGCATTTCTTCTCAAAGGAAAGAGAAGGGCAGAACTCTTTTTTTCTTCCTCACATTCTGATCTAGCTAAAAAATAACATTTTTCCAGCCTGTTTTTTCCCCATATAGGTTTGGTCTTGTTTTACAGGGAACCCAACAGATGCGTGAGGGACTGGCAGGGATAGAGGACTAAAAATACCCAGAGTGAACCTGAACAACAGGAAGGGAGCTGACAGTTCATAACAACAGGGTTAAATAGGTCGCTTGTGGAAGGGCTGTAAATCAGCAGCCCAGTCACCGCTCCATCTCTCTTTGGCAGAGTCCTGAACAATCTTGCTACTGGGCTAAGACATTTGTAGATGTTTGGGTTGCTGATAAACACTCAGCATGGGCAGAGACACTCGCTTTAGGCAGCAGCTTTCACTAAATGCAGGTCAGTCTGAATTGTCACAAAGAAAAAAACAACTTACAAAGCCAAGACATCATCTTCGAAATACATCCCTGTTGTTACGTGCCCACTTAAGATGCTTCCTGCCTCTGTGAAGGCTTCCCTGACTGTAAAAGAGACAAAGAATCATAAATAAACAATAGAAAGAGAAGTGTCAGCTTCCTTCTGGAAGTCAAATCACCACATCTGCATATGTAACACCCTCCCACAGCAAACTGTCAGCTGTGAACAAAAATATGAGTAGCGGCTGATGAGAAATGGGTGCATCTCATGGCCACAGGCTACACAAGGGAGGAGCTGGCAGCCACTGAAAGGATGAGAAGGAAAGAGTTCCTATTATGAGAGCAGCCTTTGCTCTTTAGCCACCAGCACTGAGTTTCCAGGATCTGCATGACAGAGATACTGATGGAAAGTGAAACGCCCTTGAGAACTTAAAGACCATAAGTGGTGTTCTTAAAAACAGGAGACCAATTAAAAGGCTAAATAGAAATCTTATAAATCACAGCAACCTTTTGGAAAAGACTACTGCAGGAGTGTTAAGTGGCCAGAACTCTCTCCGTCAAGTGTCTTTTTGTCTTATTGGGCTCCTCCAAACAGGAGGATCTGTTACAACCACCGAGGGTCCAAAGGCACCTTGAAGGCACACTGTGTGCCACTGCTTCTTGCAGCTGCAAGGAGAGGGCTTTCCCTCTGCTGTCACAGTTCAGAGTGCAGCATCAAACCATCGATCCTTGACAGCTGCTAAGGTCTACTTCTCACCTTAGGAAGCCAGTGAACTCACACAATGGGGATAAAAGGATGTGACTCCCTTTAATCTGTAACAGCTGAATCTATCTGCACTCAGAGATTGAGAGCAGAGCTCCAGAAGGAGCCAGCTCCAAGAGCTGGTTTATGCCCTTATAAAAACATCCTCAGTTTTAGGCAACTGGATCCATGGAAGAGACAAACGTTGTGAGAATATGCAAGCCACAGTGTGTGAGCTTGTAAAATGCACTAGATAAAGATCAGGGAGAAAAAAAACAACCCTGCCTAAGCAGGCTGAAAATGGGGCACATTTCAGTTCTCCCACTCTTTATACCAAGCAGTTGAAGACAACAAAAAAGGCTCTTCTCATTTATGTCAGAGGAGTCAGGTCTTCGCACGAGTTGAAGTTACGATTCAGATACAGCTGTGATAAACGTTGCTACAGAATGCAACTAAAATCTCATTCAGACAGAATTTATTGTTCCTTGTAATGCGGATCATCGTGTCAAAACTGGCCAACCCAGGCACTTGGGACCAGTGACTCAGACCTCAGTAAACTGAAGCTGCCTCAAAGCTCTTCACTTTTTTGTTCTTTGCCTCTCTGCCTTTCCAGCAAAATTTAAGGATGCATTTTTCATTGCGATCCCCTGGAACCACGAGGGCTACAAGCTTTTTTTTATACTGATTTCTTTTCTGAAAGAAAGCTTGGATCCTTAAAGAGTGGCTTGTTGGGAGTTCAGACACTGCAAGAAATAACACATGCCACAGTGCTTGTGACACAGGTTGCCCAATTAGGCTTGTGACCGTAGAATGGCCTGGGTTGAAAAAGATCACAGTGATCATCTATTTTCAACCCCCCTCTGCCACATGCAGGGTCACCAACCACCAGCCCAGGCTGCCCAGAGCCACATCCAGCCTGTGATGTCAAGCAAATCAGGATCTGACATTGGTTTTCAGATTCACTTGGTCTTCAATCACTTGATGTCAGTGCTGACGCAACAACCCAAGCGATCAGATGAAGAGGAACAGTGAGAGCTTCGCTCTGAGAGCTTCACCAACAAACCCTCTGCTAATGTGGTGGCCCAGCTACAGGAGAAAAGGCCATGAAGAAGACTGTGAGCTGTGCGAGGCACGAAGGGACCCAGTGTGATACACAAAGAGCAGGCTTAAATCCAAACATCCTCAGGAGAGCACTTCCACTGGCATTTAACTTGAAACACTCACTTGAGACGTAAGTAAGCATGTGCTCAAGTGCTGTCCTGGAGAGGCCTTGGCTGCAGGAATTCTCTCCTAAATCAGGACAACATTCAGCACAGTCCACACTTGGGACTCGTAGGCTCATTCCTGCTGTTCCCTCGCCATCACACTCTGCTTTGCAGCTCCTTCCTATCACAATTCCAAAACTGTCAGCATTTTGGGGACATTTTGTGACAGACCCAGCGTCCCACACAGCAGCCTCGTAGTTCTGTGCAAGAAAACCTACATGCACACAGTTCTACAACAGATACAGAGCACTTCCTAAAAGCTATTTATCCTGAAAACTATATGAGATGGTAGATTGTGTAGTACTTTGCTTTCTTTATTGAGTGAAAGCTTGAAGCTAAGCTGCTTTCTGCCTTTTGCTGGTGTTAACTGTGCCTGCTGGGTGACAATGGACAGGCAACACAAGATCTCAGAAAAAGTGAACGGGGATCAATCCTTCATCATCTCTTCTAACACAATATCCAGCAGCCCACAGAATGCTTGGGCAGCAGTTACTGGAAAACAGGAAATTCACAGCCATGCATAAAATCCTCCACAAAATAAACTCACTGCCAAGGCATGCTGTGGATACCAGGCAGAGATACCAATCAGAGATTCTGATTATGCCAACACAAGCCATTAGATACAAAGCAGGAGGGAGATTTCTAGACTAAGGAAGATCCTGAATGATGATTCCTGGAGTCTAGTTCCATGCTGCCAGGGAAAGAAATCCCTCTGAACATGTAATTGTTTTCCTAAATGTCTGCTGTTGCCATGCTGGAGAGAAAAAAATATGGGTCATGTGGGTCCTTTCTTTATTCTGCCCCAACCTAAGTCTGATCACGAGTTGAAGTGAGCAGTCTGTGCACAGACAAAGCCCCACAGACAACTTCAGATAATGTTTAATGCTTGATTTACACCAATGCTTGGCAAGCCCTACAACGTTACCAGAAATCTGAGGAGCACAGGTGTGTTCTTGAACAACTGCTGCACATCTTAGGACACAGCCCTAATTCCAAATGTGCTTCTGAGTAGCAAATGAACCCCTGTAAAGTTCTCCCATCTTCCAGGAAAATGCTCACTCACTGCCCTGGTAATACTCTGTATCTCCCTGCAATCCCTTTCTATTATCATTTTTTTTGACAAAACTCTTTTAGCTCACATCCATTGAGTTTCTTAATATAGTTCTCACACTAAGTGATGGAAAAAGTCCAGAGCTTCATTTAACTGGGCATCTCATTGCTCTACTTCAGTTAACTGGAAATGGCAATGACGTGACACGTTGCTGGTTCAGGTAACAACAGGAATTTTTGCTACGAGAACATAAATATAAAACTTCCAGAGAAGTCTGCAGGCTGTTAAAGACAGCAACGTGGTTTCCCTGACTCCTGGTCTGGGTTTGGTGCCAAACAGCTGGCTCCAAATTTCTGCTCCCTCAGATTATACTGCGTGACACTCAGCTATCCCTCAGGCTACACAATGAGAAAGCATCCCATCTTTCTTCTCCCTTGGCATCCGTGGCTGAGTTACCCAGACTGCAGATGCCATTCTAGATTGCAGCGTGAGCGTGCCCCAGGGGAGGAGGAAACCTTGTGGGTTCCATACAGAGCTGTTTGGAAGCCTCCAAGCCCTGTGTTTCCAAAGACAGAAGGTCTAGAAGGAAAGGAATATCTTCTGTGCATAGTCTGAGCTCACAATGCCATCTGGATCCAGGCAGGCTCCCTGCAAAGAACTCGTCTCACAGATCACATGCTGTCTGCAGTGCTGTCATCTGGGCTAACACAGGCACCACTGCTGCAGACAATGGAATACATGGAATAAAAGGATGATTCCAGAGCTCAGCTGATGAAAACTAGGGAAAAAAATGTTTGAAAGTTTTTTTGAGACCAGTAAGATTTTCTGCTAAATTTAACACTTAGACACAGGCCCTCCAGAAGAAGGAAGGCATGCTAGATGTCACCTGGCTTGGTGAACAAGGCCCAAATGTTTACTGCCATTTTCTTCTGTTCTTATCTCTGAGCACAGTGGATTCCCCCTGAACCTCCTCATGCAACTCATTAGCTTTACTGCATTTAACCAAAGGTTACAGGCACGCTGGGTCTTCAAAAAGAAAAACAGTCTGAAATTTTGATCTTGACAAAGATCATAAAAACATCCCCCTTTTAGCACAGTGACTCCTAGAGAGAGTGGTAAATTGGAGACTGTGGGGCTGGAAGATCCTATCTGCCCACTGTGGATATGATGGAAGCATCACATGACATTCCTTTTCTAGACTGACTTTATTCCCTTTTCCTCATTAACATGTCTGATTGCCATTCTGGTGCAGCACTCTATGTAACAGACAGGAGAGGCACAACTCCAAGTTTCAGCCACCCTGCATTCCTAGCATTGACCAGGATGACACTGACCAAGAATACAATGTGAGATAAATTAAGATAAGTTCAGAACACTCCTTCTAGCAACTGTGCTTAGCACTTACAGCTGGGACCAACCACTGCAGAAACTGGGCTCACCTATTGCAAAATCCAAAGAAGGATTTCAGAGGCTTGGTAGCACGTCATTCCTGTTTGATGCAAGAACTTTGCATTTTACCTCACTGCTTTTTTTTTATATTTCAGACTCCATGTCAGTTTCAAGTTGAGACTCCCACATTTGCAAGAGGAGGAGTCAGTGAGATAACCACCCATGCAACAGTGGAAAGAGCTTTCTTTTAAAAAGCATGCTATGACATTACATGTGGAATTCAAGAAAAGACTGATGAGTCTGGGCTTGTTCAGTCAGTGGGTGAGAAGAGGTTTGAGAGCAGCTTACAGCTCCTTTGAAGGGGACTCATGAAGAGGATAGAGGCAGACTTTTCATGGTAAGGGACAGGAAATACAACAGGGACAGCGAAATTGTGGCTAAGTAAATTCAGATTGGCTGTTTGTGAAAACACCTCTTTGTGCAGACAGCTGTGCAGCCCTGGGACAGGTCATCATGGAATTGTTGTTTTGTACTGGCCCAAGCACACCTCCAAGACCTGTCAGGGTTGTCACATGCCAGCACAGTGAATATAGTAAATACACCCACAGTTGCTGGCTGATGTCACAATATAAACTTTAGGTGCCACATATGGAATTACCCCAATCTTCTACTTACAAAAACCAAGAAAGGTGGTGCCAGGTAGGCTTTGATGTGAGCAAACATGATTGGTTCTTTAGAGAAAATGAAACATGGAGAACTTCCCAAGCATCTGAAATCAACCATCTCTGGTCAGCAATTAAATTCAAATGCTTAAGCCATAAAATCTCACTCACCTTTACTTGTGGCTGTGCTGAATACTCCCAGAACAGAAGAGTGGTGATAGGATGACAGCTCAGATGGAAGCTCTCCTCTTAAATACCGTTCTGCTTCATCAATCGTTGCCAGCTTCAGAGGGCAAGAGACTTGACTCCTATAGAAAGGCAGACAAACAAGGTGGGCTGCCTTCTTCGCTTTTGGGAAGAAGAGACAAAATCCTCATAACAACTCTTCCCTAACCCAATGTGACAGCCATTTGATCTCAATAGAGAACAAAACCAGCTGCCTCTGGGAAGGAAGGGCATCATCTAGGCACTGAAAGGCACTGGGACTGGTTGTGGTGAAGAGAATAGCCCTAAGCCAATCTGCATGCTCTGAGACCCTTTCTGCACACAGAACAGTCTGGCATCCCTCAGCTAAACTGCACAGATCACTTGGTTTAGAGTAAGGGCTCGGCTGTGCTTCCAATAAAACCAAAGAGGGTTTTGCCATTCATATGGACCATATTCATCTATTTTGCCATTCACCTTAGGACCACACCCCATCCCTGGACAGGGATCCACATAAAAAATAACTGAGAAGGAATTCTGTAGAGAGAGAGAGGAAAAGTGATGACAGATGATGTATTGTCCAAGAAGAGATGTTTTTGACAAAGAAAAGCACAGAAAGTTATAAAACTAATTTCCAAATCAGATCTATAACAGGATCTGACATTTTTCCAAAATGGAATGCCATTACACAGGCCACAAAGCATCCAAAACATCATCTGGTAGATGTGCCAGTGTTACAGTGTGGGGACTCATTAAAAGGCACTTACAACACGATGAAACTGGTCAGTTCTTCAGTTCCCAACATGCCACTGTACGTTATTGGTTGCTCTCCCTTCTTGTAAATCTTTATGGTAGGAAACTGAGTGACATTCTCCATTGTGCAAACACCAGGCCAGTCCCAGCAGTTTACTCGAGACAGCAAAATCCCCTGAGTTCCTGGAATGGAAAACAAACACATAGAAATAGTAAGAAAAAAAAAAAGAGAAAGTGAAATGCTTGAAAAAGGGAGCTATGTGAACTTTTTTGGATGCTACTGCATATGTTTGTATTAACATAGCAGAACTCCTATTTGCTTTGGTGTGCATCCTACTGAGCTGGATGCTAGCACACTGCACATACATGGAGCACATCCAGGTGATCACTGAAACGTTACTCAATCATTCCTGGAGTGAAATGCTGCTCTGTGTAGGCAGGATGTCACAATCCAGCCCAAAATAAGCAATCCCTTCCAGTCCATGCTGTCTCCCTCTTGAAGTTATCCATGGACATGCTGTACAGCACTGAATATAAAAGCAATTATTTCCAGACTACTACTATATTAAATATTCCAGCAGGTGTGAATGGATTAAAACAATAGACCACAGAGAGATTAAACCCAGGGAAGTGGCAGCTTTCACTTCTCAGAAAGAAATACCCAAAAACATTCACATCTGGATGCAATGAAAGCCTGAGGCAAACATCCAGAAGTATACATGGCAGTAAGAACAGGTGCTGGAAATACTTCATGAATAAGGCTAAGACAAAGAAACCAGGCAGGCCTTTGCTTACAGGAGAAAAAGAGGGAAAATAAAGCTTGGCATGGAAGAGGCTGATGCACATGGGGAGGAACAGCTCCAGACACAACCACATGCTGGGGACCATCCAGCTAGAAGGCAGCTCTGCTGAAGAGAACCTGGGGATGCTGGTGGACAGTAAGTCAAACATGACCAGTCCTATGCTGCTTCTGCTAAGAAGGCCAATGGCATCCTGGGCTGTATGACACAAAGCAGGTCATACTTTCCTCTGCCCAGCACTGGTGAGGCACCTGGAGTTCTGAGCTCACTGCCAGCAAAAGAGGCAACAGGCAAAAACCAGAACACAGGAGGATCCTGATGACCTCCAGAGATCCTTTCCAACCTAAACCATCCTGTCATTCAAGGCTTTTTTATTGAACGAGGTGCCCAGTATTGAAAAGTATCTAATTTACCTAAAACGTGGAGCTAAATACACAGTGAGAAGTTAAAGGTCACATAAACAAACTGCAATGCAATCTGGCAATCTGATGGCTTTCACTCTATTGTACCTATGCAAGATGCTCATCTCCAAGGCACCAGCAGGTACTTCAGGCCCCTAACTAAGAGGCTGGGGTTTTACAAGTAGGTAACTGGGAAAGGAACTGGAAAAGGAACTTTCCCAATGCTTGGGAACTACAGAGCAGTCAGTCCAAATCTGATTTCTTGGACAAGTACTAAAAAAGCCTTTTAATCATCAATGTGATAAAAAGGGATCTGTAAGCAATGAAACAGATGAATGCTGTTCTCTTCATACTTTCCACGAGCCCAAGACAGAGCACCTGCAACTTCAGCACGTCCCTATCAGCTGTCCTTTCATCTGCAGGCTGGGTGAAAGCAGCTGCTAGTCCACTGCTAAGTGTGTGCTAACTGGCCAGCAGGTGATCACTGGCCTCAGTAGCCACAACCTCCTGGCTGCTGCCTTGCCTGACCTGCCTCTGACCTACTTGCAGGTTTGACCAATGACAGCAGGGCTGTGTGCAGTCCTCAGGCCATACGTCGTTCATGCCCACTGCAGGAATGCAGTATCTCAGAGATCTTTATACCTTTGCTAAATTTGTTTGAACAAGATTCAACAATTGCATGGGAAAGATGGGATGAAGCGCTGAGACAGGGACACATGTGGAAGCAGGTCACTGCAAGATGTTGTGACCTTCAGACACCAGGGCAAGGGCAGACAATGAGGATTTCTCACGAAGACTACAGCAGATCAAAGCAACCAAGCTTTCTTCTCTGTGTGCCTTGGGTTTGATTCTGATCACTGCTTTCACTAGAGGCCTGGATGATGGAAAAACACACATCCAGCAGATGATCCTAGATTCAGAGGGGCAGAAAGATTTGAAGAGCAAATGCAACACTCTGTAACGAAGAACAGGATTGACACATATCATTAGTGCTGCAGATAAGGGCAAAGCTCACCCTTGGATGAACTCACAACAGCATCTGCAAAATACAGAAGGAAAAGGATGCTCTTGTATTTTTTTCTGGTGATGCTTTTGCAGGACCCATCGAGCCTTCGTGCAAGCTGGAAAACACATTTTTGAAAGGTGTAAGCAGCTGAGAGAAAATCTGAGCGAGAGAGGTGTTTAAAAGACATGTCTCCTGAAGAAAAGGGGTGCTTCTTCCTAACAGAAATTGCCTGGGAAAGGGAAACAATAAAACCTAAGAACATGCAAAGTCTGGTCCTGAGGTGACAGTGGGATCTCTCTCAGCTGCCAGCTGGGAAAAGACGAGCAACAATTTATCCCCAGGCAGAGAGGCTTGACCAAGTATTAAAATTAGCTCCTGAGAACCAAGCGTAGGCAAGTCTTAGGCAGAACAGTTACTGAAGGGTTTTAATCACGAGTTAGACATTTCTGTCAGGGATTGGCAAGGCTCCCCAAAGATGGGTAAAGACACAAGTGACCTCTGTGTGATTTCCCATCCCAAAGCTCTGCATCCTTGACATCTCACCAGACCGTTTTATACAGCCTTCTTTTTCGGTTCTGCCTTGTGTCAAATGTATGGACAGAAGAAGCAAGTAGCAGCACAGAACTACTGGTCTGCAATTCCACTCAGACAGGCCAGAGCTGTCAAAACACTCCAAGAGAGCAGAAATGGTTTGTGTCATTCTCCAGGCTGTGAAATAACATCTCAATTTAAAAGCCTGCCCTGGGATTTATTTCACACCTCTGATCCGGTATGGCTGGTTCTCATCAACTGTTACCACATAATTTTGTGTCTTGCCCAACACAGAATAAAATGGCACGCAAACTGAGCTTTGATGTCTTGTTAAAACTGCAAGGCTCCTCTGAGGTCCTCCAAATGGGATTTAAAGTATTTGGATACCACCTTGGGGGATTATGTACCAAGAATGACCAAGATCCCCCAAGGAAGCCCCAGCTGGCCTGAGGAATGCTGTGTATGGGATGACCACTCCACCATCCCAAGCTGCACCGTGTTATTAATTACCAAACACACAGCAGTTTCAGGAGTTGAGTAATTCAGCAAAAGGCAGCACAGCCCTGTGGTCACTGTTGAGCTGCTGGATGGGATGAAAGTTGAAGGAGAAACAGGGGATACTTCCTTTCTATGATTTTAGGTGCTATTCAAACTGGCGACGGAGAGAACTTCTGTTGTAAGGGTCTTCTAAAACAAGGACAAGAAGATCATTGAAAGCTACAAGGAACAGTGCAGGATATGCAAAAAATCAAGACTCCCTTAAGCAGCTGGGCCTTTGGAGAGCAGGACTGGCATTTTCAACTTTGAGAGCTGGTCTGAAGTCTACAAGATGAAAGAGAATTAAGTTATCTGTGAAGTGTTGCACTTCAAGAGGAGGAATCCAGTGCAGAAAGGGAAATGACTACCTGCACAGCATCACTGCAGGAAAGCATGTCAGAGAATCTCACAGCCCACCAGCTGTTGATGTGTCACATATCTAATGTATGTGCTAACAGAAAATGAATGGCATTTGGTGTTCTGGCAGATCCTGGGTCAGAGGGCCCCCTCTCAGACCACACCACAGCTTTGGGTATGGAAGCAGAGTTCAAAAGGAATCTGACAATCTGATCTCTCTGGTGACAGCAATAGGACCTGAGGGAACGGCACGGAGCTGCATTGGGGAGGGTCAGGTTGGGGCTTAGGAAAAGAACCTTTGGCAGAAGATGGTCGGCCTGGAACATGCTTGCCAGGGCAGTGGTCACAGCCCAAGTTGAAGGAACATTTGCACAGTGCTCTCAGAATATAGGGCTGGGTTTTGGGTGGCTGTATGGAGCCAGGAGTTGGACTCAGTGATCTTTGTGGGTCCCTCCCAATTCAGGATATTCTATGACTCAATTCTGTGTGCTAAATCACAAAGGTTTTTTTTAACATAAGTTAGAACTACAACTTCAGATCTCTGTCTCTGAAAGTCATTGGGCAGGAAGACCCCACAAGCATCAGGAGAGGGAAGTAAAATTGTTTTTCAGCTCAGTTTTTCAGCATATTGCTCTTCTTTTGTAGTGGTTTCCTCCTACCTTTGCAAAAAAGGCTAATGAAACATCTGAGAAATACAGTGACCCTGTCACACCTTCACAGCCTTCTGTTGCAGGGGGGCTGCTTTCATAGATTTACGTTTTACATAAGAAAACAAGAGGTGCCCTGGTTAGCCTCAGTGCAAAGAGAATGGCACACTCTCAGTGCAAGAGCAGAAAATGTGCTCTTTTCAGCAAGACAAAGGTGTTTCTCTTGATCTCTCATTTGATCGGATCTCTTAACAAAGAGAAAACACTTGGAGGGCTGTAAACTTCATTTGATGATGATCTGCTGACTGTTACTGGATGATTCATGGGGTCATCCCAGTCTCCAGCCTCCTCTGCACCCTCTTTATTTCGATGGCCTATTCTCAGTGCCATTTTCCATGGAAAATTGGCATCAAAAGTGGGACCTCATCCTGTATCTATCTAAAAACGTGCTTCTAGCATAGCTGACTCATGCCTCAAACAGCTGCTCTTGGCTTCTGAGCCCTTGGGAGGGGTTTCACCCTGAACAGCAGATACCTGTACTACTGGGGGAGCTGAGAAATTGCCCCAGAGCAACAGCCCATGTTTAATTCTCATTGTCCTGCATAGCTCAAGCTCTTCTTCCTGATGCAGACTTCTGCCCCTTGCACTGGTGTATCTTCCCAATCACCTTGCCCAACCCTGCATCACTCTCCTGCTAACCCCAAACCCAGCTCTGGATCCCCTGACTCTGACTCCTACCTGGGAGTTCACAGATTCAGACTTCCATCAGGCTATGCCCCCTGCACTGGGACATTCACATTGATATGGCCTCTGCTCTGTCTGATCTGTTATAACTTCTGGATTCTTTAACCTCTTGACCCCAGCCCACCCTAATTCCCAGACCAGAAACACCCTCATCCTGGCCATAAAAAAGAGCCTGGGAATTCACATCCTTTTAGGACTTCCAGGTCCCCAGCAGACATCTTTGTAACTAAGTCTCTCCCAGCAGCAGATATAAAGTCACATCTTGCAGCAAACTCACTTCAGATCCAAAAGCAACCATTCTCCATCCTTTCCAAGGTCACAACAGGGAGAACAAACAGGAGTCATTCCACAGGTCACATCTGGCCTGGGAGTCTTCAGCTGGACCTCACTGATCACAGAGGAAAGGCCTTGACTTCAATCAGTTCATAATCTTTCTTGAGAATCTGCCTATGGCTGCGTCCATGTACCAAGATTGTTATCAAATGATTAAAGCAACAGATGGTGGGAGCTTAGCCTCACACAGTCAGCCACAGTTTGGCCACTGACTCAGGAAGAGGCAGGGTTTCATCCACCGCCTCTCCCAGTTTGTTACTCTAGCTGGTTTAACAGCTGGAAAGTCTAAAGAAACCCCAAATCATCAATAACCATAACCCCTCTAACGATGATAACCCTCCCTGAGTTTTCCAGTTTATTTCTGGGCTATCAGCTCAGATCAAAGCTGATGATGACATTCCTTTTATGAAAATTAGTAAAGCAGAACCACTTTCCTCCAAATGACAGCACTGCCCTCAGTGTTCCCAGGAGGGTTTCTTGCAAACATCCACTTCTCAGAAAACTGTCTGGGTCCTCTGCACACTCTATACATTTTCCCTCTGCTGAGAGGTCAGCCTGAATCCTGCCTGAAGTTTGCAGGAAAAGGCATCATCCAGTTCCAGGGGAGTGCCTCTAGGAGCAAGGAGCAACTAGGAGAAATCAACAACTAGGAGAAATCAGCCTTGATGAAGAAGGAAAGAAAAACAACAAAGAATGCACCAGCTACCTCCAGGGCTGCAAGAACAGCTCAGACTTAGATCCACTCAACTTCCTCACTGTGCTGAAATGAAGGGATGAAGCCACTTGCTTACCCCCTGCAGTTAGAGGGAAGGACAGGCATCTCTAGAACTGAGCCCATACAAGCCTGCTAGCAGTGCAGAAGAGCACACCTCTTTCCACTGATTATAGAGGGGGAGAGGGCTGAAGCCCTGAATTAAGCTGAATCAGTACTTAGATCACCCAGGAAGCATCACAGGTGCTCCTGAAGGACCTGTCCCTTCTGCCTTTACTAGTGCATTACCTGATGTGTGTTGCCTTTAAATGTTACTGATCCTTAGCTGTCATCTATTATTTTTGGCATTCTGTGGTTGCCTGTGAGACTTCCCATGTAATTAACCCAGTCTACAGGCCCTGAAGGCATAGTCATTTTAAATTCTTTCTGCCCCATGGATCTGGGCCTGCCCCCGCCTGTCTATTATGCTTCTACCAAAACCTGGGCCACTCTGCTACAGATCAAATAACAATCTTGTGATTTCTGAAAGCAGGAGACTTGATGTACCACCCCTCCCTGGCAAACACTGAGTTGGCTCTCGAGCCTCATGCTGTGCAACATGCAGTGCATCTTTACCCTGACTGGACACTGAAGGGCACCAACAGGATCCTGTTCCTCTGATGCAGACTACAGTGTCTGCTGCTGGACCCTCCACCTTCAAACCCGTGCTGTGTCACTCACTGCTTCTGGTGATGAAATGCCTGTGCCCATGAACATCACAGTCCCAGCTGAAGGGTGGTTTGGGCAGCTGGTGTGTGTACCAGTTTACACCAACAGCACCAGGTGACTGCACAGGGTTGCACTGCCAGTCCCATGACTTTACAGAAGCGCAAAAGGACTGCAAATATTGCTAGAGACATAAATTCTCTTCCTAAGCAATTTAACATGGGAATGCCTTCCTTAAGAGTTTGGGAACTAAAAATGAGTAGATTCTAGGTGAGTGAGCAAGACACCACCAATCTCTTTCCAGTTTTTTGGTGTGTACTATCAGGGCAGACACAGACCAGCCATACAAGCACTCAGACCTGTGGCACCTTACCTTTCAGGTGATCAGCCACCTCTGTGTAAGACTGCAGCACTGCCAGGGACACTGCCTCCCCTGAAACAGAGGAGAAGCAGCCCTGAGTTGCATATAGGCGATGAACAACCCCACTGTGCTCTTTGATAGTGTTACATGATGATTTTCTGCATCTATGGCACTTGAAGCTCTGAAAGACTTTGAAAGAAATAAAGAAAATTGGACTTTATGTTTCTGCAGAAGAGAGCAACTAGGCTCCCTAGCCTATCTCATGAAGTCACTCTCACTTTTCTTCTTGTCTTATGTTTGCCTTGCAGAGAAAAAATTAGAAAAGCAAAAGCCCAGTTTGAACTCAACTTGGCTGCTGGGGTAAAACAGAACAAAAAAACTTTTTTGCAAATGTTTTTTAACAGTAAGAGGAAGGCTAAGGAGAATCTCCACCCTTTACTTTTCCCAGTGGTCACTGGGAATGTGACCACTGAGGATAAGGAAAAGGTTGAGGTTCTCAATGCCTTGATGTCTGTCTTTAACAATCAGATCAGTTATCCTTGGGGTACTTTACCCCCTGACCTTGAAATCCCAGATGGGGAGCCGAATAAACTCTCCGTAGTTCAGATGGAAACAGTTAGAGACCTACTACTCCACCTGGACTGCCATGGGGCCAGATGGGATCCACCCAAGGTGCTAAGGAAGCTGACAGAAGTGATAGCCAAGCCACTTTCCATCATCTATCTGCATTCTTGGTCAACTGGAGGATCGAAGGCTTGCCAGTGTGACTCTCATCCACAAAAAGGGTCGTAAGGGGGATCAGGGGAACTACAGGCCTGTTAGTCTGACCTCGGTCCCTGGGAAGGTTATGGAGCAAATTGTCTTGAAGGAGATGACATAGCATTGCAGGGCAGCAGGGGATAAGGCCTAGCCAGCATGAGTTCATGGAAGGCAGGTCCTGACTGGCCAACCTGATCTCCTTTTATCATCTAGTGACCCATCTGGTGGATGAGGGAAAGGCTGTTGATGCATTGTACCTAGACTTCAGCAAAGCCTTTGACACTGTCCTCCACAACATTCTCCTGCAGAAGCTGACAGCCCGTGCCTTGGACAGGTGCACTCTTGGCTGGATAGAGAACTGGCTGGAGGGCCAGGCCCAGAGGGTGGTGGGGGATGGAGTTACATCCAGCTGGTGACTGGTCACGAGTGGTGTTCCCCAGGGGTTGATGCTGGGGCCTGTCCTGCTCAGTATCTTTATTGATGACCTGGATGGGGGCACTGGGTGCAGTAAGCCTGCAGATGACCAACAAGCTGGCAAGAAATGTCAATCTGCCCAGGGGAAGGAAGGCCCTACAGAGCGATTTGGACAGGCTGGATATCTGGGCTGAAGCCAATGGGATGAGGTTCAACAAGGCCAAATGCAGGGTCCTGCACTTTGGCCACAACAACCCCAGGCAGCGCTACAGGACTGGGGCAGAGTAGCTTGAACACTGCGCAGAAGAAACAGACCTGGGGGTATTGGTCAACACTGAACATGAGCCAGCAGTGTGCTCAGGTGGCCAAGAAGGCCAATGGCATCCTGGCTTGCATCAGAAGTAGTGTCACCAGCAGGAGCAGGGAAGTAAGTTTCCTTCTGTACTTAAATCTGGTGAGGCCGCACCTCGAGTATTGTGTTCAGTTTTGGGCCCCTCACTACAATAAAGACATTGAGGCCCTGGAGTGTGTCCAGAGAAGGGCAATGAAACTGGTGAGGGGTCTGCAGCACAAGCCTGATGAGGAGCAGCTGAGGGAGCTGGGATTGTTTAGTGTGGAGAAGAGGAGCTCAGGGGAGACCTCATTGCTCTCCACAGCTATCTGAAGGGAGGTTGTAGTGAGGGGGGGGTCAGCTTCTTTTCCCATGTAACTAGTGATAGGATGAAAGGGAATGACCTCAAGTTGCACCAGGGGAGATCCAGATTGGATGTTAGGAAATAATTCCAGTGGTCAGGCACTGGAATGGGCTGCCCAGGGAGGTGGTGGAGTCACCATCCCTGGAGATGTTCAGGAAACATTTAGATGTTGTACTGAGGGACATGGTTTAGTGGAAAACATCGGTGATAGGTTGGACTGGATGATCTTAGAGGCCTTTTCCAACCTTGGTGATTCTATGATTCTATGATTTGGTCCCTGAAAAAGGAAGATGGAAAACCTATAAACACTGACGTGCTTTATACTGATAGATACCATCTTCAAAGAATATCAGCCAATGGAAGGAACCGATCTAATCTACTGTTAGATCTAACATCTACACCGGGTAGATGTTAAACCCAAAACACTGGGTGAGGGCCCATAGGACAGGATGCAGCACATTTATCTTTTACACTTGTCTACAAGTGTGGATTATCACACTGGAAAGTGTAGTGAGCAGCACAAGTACAGTCATACTCACAGCTGGCATAAAACAGCACCACTGTCTGGGCAGCTTCCACCATGGCAGAGTGAAAGGTCTCTTCTGTCAGGGTAAGGATCTGATCCAGGGGCAGCTCTCGCTTCTTGTCCCTGGAAACTGCTTCCACCACCTGATCATCCTGAATGTCTGCATGGAGAAAAGCATGAGCACACAGGACACAGGAAACTGCAGCCCCCTGCCTGCAACCTCATTGGAACATTTTAGGAAACCACCACCTCTCAGCAGACACGTGGTGACTGTCAATCAGAGATTAAGTAATCACCTTACTGGGGGAATGGAAGGAAAAGAGACAATCTCATTGACATACACACAAGCTCATCAAAATGCTCCTATGCCACCTCACATCACTGCCCAGTTGTATCCTCAAAATTGAACACAAGTCTTAAACATGCTGGATATTTGATCTTCCTTGCTGCTGTGTCACTTTGTCTTCAAAACAAAAACAATTCTGTACGGGAAACAAATATATTCAAGATAGCATTGTAGGAGCCACTGTTTTCTCCCTGAGGAATGCAAGTCTGAAACAGCTGTTACAAAAACATGTCTCAAACCTTCCCAAAGGGACTGACTAGTAAATCCTATGCTTCTTCTGAAGCTTGGACAGAAGCTGGACCCAACCAAACATCAGCAGCTCCTCCCTCATGCCGGATCTCTGCAACTGTTCCAATCACAACGGCGTGTTGTGTTTGCCCATGGTGTTTGCCCTAAAAATTACACCTATCTGTCATGAAGCTCCAGTGATCTGCAGAGAATGAAAAAGCCAGTTTGTACAGACATCACGTGTCTGTGATAATCATAGTGACATAGTGACAGCATGACAGATCAGTTGAGGCTGGCAGGGACCTTGAGGCCAGCTGGTCCAACCCCTGCTCAAGCAGGGACACCCAGAGCAGGCTGCCCAGGCCCATGCCTGGCTGGCTTTAGAAGATCTCCAAAGAGGAGATTCCACAGCCTCTCTGGGCAATCTGTGCCAGTGCTCTGTCACTCACACTGTAAAAATGCATTTCCTGATGGATCCTCTTGCGTTCCAGTTTGTGCCCATCACCTCTTGTCCTGGCACTGGGCAACACTGAAGACAGCCTGGCTCTGTCTCCTCTGCAACTTCCCTTCAAACAGACAGCTTGCCATGGATTTGCAAGAGTATTCTCGAATGCTTTAACTCTGCGTGTCTCTAGGAGTTGCTGATTGCATGCCCTAATTATCGGTGATAATTGGCTTTTCACTTTCTAGTTACACACCTTGATTGTCATTCTCTTTTTCATCCTCATCTTCCTCATCTTCATCCTCATTCTCCTGGATTTGTTTAACCTTGCTCTTATCTTCCACCAGAGTTATAACTTCCTCCGTGTCTTCCAAGACCAGGTATTTGATTGGCACTCCCTAAAGAAAACAGGAACAAAGCATCACTCTGTGTCTCTTCTATCATCTGCAAATGAAACTCAAAATAGGGAATTCTAATGGAGAGGGATTTTGAAGTTCCCTCTCACCATCTAGCTTCTTATTTCTGGGATATGGCAACAGATTCCTAAAGCTACCAAACCATGGATGTGCTTCCTTGGCCCAGTTTCACCTGCACATTAGTTTTCTTTTCATTCCAGACTGCTATTTCCTTTTCAGGAAGTAATTGTAGCTATGTGGGATTTTGTGTCTGTAACTGGAGTGGTGAAAGTGAACACGTGCTCCACCTCCAACACCTTAACACAGAGCTACTGTGTGAAAAAACCCAGAGGCCAAATGAGGGAGCTGAGGTACAAGCATGGTGTCCTCTGTGCTGCCTGGTCCCTAGCCTAGGTGGGTCAGGTTAGCCAGAGAAGCTCATCATGGACTGGGAAAACACACAAGATGATCTTTTATCTCATGTAGCTCAACAAAGAATGTCCCCAAGTGTAATGGACTGCCAAGCCACGGAAAGAAAAGTGCAAAATTTATTTCTCAGAAATGAGGCCGTGTCAGCTTTAAAACCAGTTCTGGCACTGTCTCAGGAAGAGGCACTTCAGAGAAAATGAATTTTATAATGAACTGAGAGAAATGACAAACTGCTGGCACCTCCCATTGGTTCTAAGAGGAGAAACACACCACGCACATCTCTCAGCAGGTCAGGGGAAGCCCTCAGGGGACACTCAGATTCAGGTCTGATCGTGTACATTTGCAATCACAATGTGACAGTTCAAGTCATTCGGGGCAACGTCTGTTCCCTGCCATTTGTTGCCTCACAAGGTGGGTCAGGCCCCTCCAGAGTTTAGCTCATCTTGATCAGCCTCTTTTAATTTAGGCCCTGCCCTTTTCCAGATCTCTACCAGAGGCATTTGGTTACATCAGTTCAGCACAGACTTTTGGTTGGTTGCTTTCTTGGCTCTTAGTTTCATGCTCGTTTCCTCTTCCATCTTTTGAACTCCTTTCCTAAGGGGCCAAGGGCCTTTGGAAGTCCAAATCTGGTGGGAATTTACACTTGCAGTATTGCCTTAGGTATTGACAATCTCACACTGACTTACTGTACAACAGAGAGATCACTCTCTGATTAGAACCCAAAATAAACACTTCCATTTATCTCCTGCAAGCAGGCACAATTCCTCTGCAGCATCAAGCTCAGGCAGCCCCAAACGCATGCACACAGCTATGGGAAGACACATCCCCTTGAGCTTCTTTGAAGGCCATCAAATACAAGAGGTGAGCAACACCTTACTACACTTTCAAGAGCAGCATTTCCAGATAGGAAATAAGATTTGTATGATAAAGAAATCCATCAAACCTCATCCGGTGTTTTGAGAGCAACGTTGGTCCGCCGCAGAATGTTCAAATTCACCCGGTCCCTTCCAAAATACAGAGTGAACATCAGATGGTGTGATGATATGCAGGGTTGGTACTCTGTAACATGCCTGCCTGACAAACACACCCTTCTCTCCGCTGCACCACATCCCCACAGTCATGTTTCTGGGCCCCAGAGTATGTGCTGGAGCTCAGTCACAAAGTAGGTGTTGGAGAAACAAGTTCCAGGTGACCTGGTGGGACTCACCCCACGTGTGCTGCATAACATGCCTATTTCCCGAGGGCTCTGAACTGCCTTTCTGTGACTCACACCTTTGCTCATCCATCGGTAACCACATCCCAGTGCAGCTGCTCAGATGGCAGACTCCAGCTCGCGTGTAAATGCAGCCAAGAAGTGCCTCTGCACATGGAGATACCACCATGGCAGAAAGCCAGAAGACAGCCCACACCCATCCTTCCCATCCTTCCTCCTCCTTCCTCCATTGCACTGCTGCCAGCAGCAGCGCAGAGAAGACATGCCCTCTCACAGCCCTAACCCAAAGCTGCTGGATCCCCCTCTAAAATCTGTAATATAGGAGGGGGCATCTGCTCACAGGAACGCGTTTCTGACTCGTCACATCCTGCAGGTTTCTCATGTATGCAGCCTGACTCTCCGTGCACAGCTCTGCTGCAGGCCAGCCATGCAGCATGTGTGCACGCCTCCAGATGCTCTGCGAACATCTGCAAACACAAGAAGCACATGGAGGCACCCAGCCCTGCTTATGGGCAGGCCGCAGCCAAGATGGGCTGTGGAGAGGACGCAAGACAGGATCCGCTGTATGCAGCCCACTGCTGAGCCTGTGAAACAGGGGTAAAGCCTGAGCCTAAAGGGTTCAGCCTGGAGAAGAGAAGGCTGTGGGGTGACCTCATTGCAGCCTATCAATACCTGAAGGGAACCTACACCCAGGAGGGGAGTAAACTCTTCAAAAGAGCTGACAACAGCAGGACTAGGGGAAATGGATCCAAGTTGAAGGGGGGAAGATTTAGGTTGGATGTTAGGGGGAAGTTCTTTACAAGGAGAGTGGTTAGGCCCTGGAACGGGCTGCCCAGGGAGGTTGTGGATGCCCCGTCCTTGGATGTGTTCAAGGCCAGGTTGGACGGGGTCCTGGGCAACCTGATCTGAATGTGTGTGTTTGGTGGCCCTGCTAGGCAGGGGGGTTGGAACTACATGATCCTTGAGGTCCCTTCCAACCCGGGTGATTCTGTGATCCTGTGATTCTGTAAAGGAAACCAACACATCTTTGCAGCATAGCCCTGAGTGTCTCATTCCTATCCTCGTGGGAAGCAAACTTGTTGCCTAACTCTGGTATCCCTCTCTGATTTACTGAGCAGAAAACCACCCAGCACTCATGAGCACGTGCATTAGCACCCACAGTTCGTGTCCTTTACTGTATTTCCTTCTGTCCTTAATTTAAGGGCAAAATACAAGCTTTTTGCCTCTGCATTCCAAGTTTCCTTTCTGAAGTTTCCCATAGTCTATTTTTCTACTTCTAAATCAGCAATAGACTTAAATATTTCTACACTTCCAGACAGTCTGAAACCAAACTTACCTGATTCTGGAGAAGTTCTCAAACATTATATCTTTTCACAGGATATAACTTAGTTTTGCTGCTTCTCATACAAATCAGAGTAAGCCCTCTGACTGTGATACCACCGTCCTTGCTGTGCAGTAAACAAGTTCAGAAACAGCATAGGAAAAAAAGAAAAAAGAGAATCCTCCAAACATTGGAAAACAATTACCTGGACAAAATGGCAACTCCTGCTTTCCCCAGAAGTTTCCAGGCCAAAAATTCTGCTGTTCTCCTGTCTGCCTCGTAAGTTTCTTTCTGGCTGAGGATGAACACAAGCGGTAGCCCAAGCTGTAAGTGAACAGTGGAAACTTTCTCTGGGTCTTCAGCAACTTCAGTCTGGAAGAGACACACGGTTACACTGCAACACGACTCCACATACCTGAACAAACTTCAGCTCTTTTACACCCAGATGTCGATTTCAACAGAATTTGTTTGAATTTGTTGCTGAAATTGGTCAGCGAGCTCAAAAGAAATTGGAAAGGAAAGCACAGAAGCCTCATTTTTCTCAGGAAAACTGCTGGAAAAACCAATCACCAGATTGTCATCAGTTTAAAAATTGTTGGACGTTAAGAGCTGGGAAATACTTCCTCCCTGAACCCAGGAGAGGGTTCACAGCCTGCAATTCCTAA
Organism: Centrocercus urophasianus; assembly: GCF_019232065.1. Lineage (NCBI taxonomy): Eukaryota > Metazoa > Chordata > Aves > Galliformes > Phasianidae > Centrocercus > Centrocercus urophasianus. The sequence continues at coordinate 51,321,313 of NW_024884586.1, forward strand.
GGCCAACAGGTAACCTGGAAGGCTGATCTCCTGCACAGCCCGAGCCACTGTGTTCTCTGCAGTCACAGAAATAAGGATTATCTCCAGTAAAAGCCTCCAGCTCTGATTCTAAATCATCCACCGAAGCAGAACCAACACAAGCCTGGTTAAATAGTTCTAACCTTTCACGATCCTCTCTGGGCATTAGTATGCACGTTCTTTGTGACCTAGCAACTCCTGATCTCAAATTTCCATTAATTACTATTTGTCTGGCAGCCATTCCTGGGGGCAGTTTGAAAACCCTGTCAAATACAAAAGCTAGCATCCTTTCCCTTTCTTTCTTCGACATGCTGCTTCACTCTAACACACAGCTGCTTAATGAGGTGCCTTCTCTTTACAAGCCTCATCAAAGAGGTCGGCTGAAGGAGGCCCTTCCCAGCTCATTTACCCATTCTTTCTGCTGGGCAGAGTTGTCACCAGTGGGAACTGGAGCCCTGCTGAAGTTCACTGCCCCATGGCAGACACTGCTGTCTGCCTCCTCCAGGTGCTGAGCCTGCTGTGAGGAATCCAGAAGTCCCAGCAAAGTTAAAGGTGCACCTCCACCCCATTTTGAGCAAAGCACAATTCCACTCATATTGGCAGTACCACAGGAGCACACACAGGCCTTGGGATTCCTGAAGAGGAGGACCAAAATTTAGAAGTGTAATGGAGTGCTGCTCAGAACCAGGCTCAGGCCTATTCTTCACCTGAACTCAGCCTGAGAGCTTTACCACAACCTTAATGGAGTGGGGGCAGATTCTCATGCTCTGCCTTGTCCTCTGCACACACCTCCCTCATCCTTACGTCTGCCCCAGCTGCCCTCACACTGCCCAGCCCAAGTGAGTGCATCATTTCTCCTTCCCTCGTACCACAAGAGGAGCTCCCATGAGTTTGAGGTGTCTGTGGATGTTTAGCACTGTCAGATCCTGCTCCAAGGGTGTCCTCCTGCAGGGCTGTGCCAGGTCCACGGCCTGCTGGCAATGGCAGAACAACAGCTGGGCAGATGATACATCAGGCTCCTTGCTGCTGTGAGGGAGAAACAAAGATCACACTGAGCTAGTAATCCACCACAGGGTTTTAAAACACCCTAACAAAAGGAGAATTTTGCTGCCATGTTTTACAAAGCAGATGATCCTTCAGTTCAGGGTGTGACTGGCTCTCGGGACTTCAAGAGCCCTGCTACCAAAAGGTACAGGCTTGTGTTCAGGCACTGCTCAGAATTGTGTTCACTATCAAATGAAAACTCAGGCTTACCAAGTATAAATGACCTCAATCCAAGAACAGTTGTCTCAGCTTAAAAGGACACAAAATAAAGCTTTTTTTCAGTCTGACCAGCCATGCTACTCCAGTAAGGACCCTGGCAGGAGAACAGCTGGCATACAAGTTCACTCGTGTATTTTACCTCACTGATGACACCTTACATACTGCATAAGGAATATCTCACCTTTTAATCAGCTTTGGTTTTGGCTATCCCAAAGGAAGCAGTGAAATCAGGTTCCCTATGTGGCTCCCTGGCTTCTGGTTTCTGGTACCAACACCTGCAGAGGGGTTCATCTGTGGGTCAGCTTCAGGATGTCCTCTGCATTCATTCCACCGTCTCTAAACTAGGGATCAGCTTTGTTTGTAAAGGGCTGTGAGATCTCTCCATGGAAGAGCGAGGTGCTGCATTAAGACACCAAAGCCTGACGGCTGCTCTCTCTGCTTTTGGAAAGATAAAGCCACATCCTGTCCAAATGACAACCGTGCCATCTAGTGGCTGCCACAAAACGCCATCCCTGATCACGATCCAGCAAGGATGGGATGTGAAAACAATCGAACTGCTGTATAAATGTTTTGCTGAAGGTACATCATGCTATCTGATATTCCCACTTTCCTCTCTCCCTCCCAGCTTCCCGATTGCAGTATAGCATGCCAGCAACTCGCATCAGAATTGCAGAATCATAGAATCACAGGATGGTTTGGGCTGGAAAGGACCTTAACGTTCATCTGGTGACACTCCTTGCCTTGGGCTGATTGTCCCCCACCAGATCAGGGTGCCCACGGCCCCGTCGAGCCTGGCCCTCAATGCCTCCAGGGATGTGGCACCCACGGCTTGTCTGAGCAGCACTGCCAGGGCCTCACTGCCTTTTAAGAATTTCCTCCTTACATCTAACTCAAATCTCCCCTCTTTTAGTTTAAAGCCATTCCCACTTGTCCTATCTCTATCTCCCTCCTATTAAAAAGCTCCCTTCGAGTACTGACAGGCTGCAATGAGGTCTCCCCACAGCCTTCTCTTCTCCACGCTGACTGACCCCAGCTCCCTCAGCCTCAGTGGTGAGGAGCACCATTCCCATGAGCTGGTGATCCTCCTCCAGATCTGCTCCAGCAGGATTAAAGGATCTGCTCTTCTAACCCAGCTCCTCCCGTTACAGAAGGGATGGTGTGAGCTGACCAGCTCCAGTGAAGCCATCAGATGGGAAGTCTCAACTACAGCACTGCAGGGAGCACCATCTCATGAAGTCAAACTGCAGAACTCACTGCTACTGAAGCTGTGATTACTGGTGACATAGTTTTTTTTAAAAAGTCTAGTTGTTGTTAACATCATGATACACGTTCAGCTTCCATCTCTAAAAGTCCAGCAGCCTTTGACTACCAGAAGGTGTGATGCTGCACGCAGCACACTTGTTTCCTCATATCCCTTGCTAAGCATCAGAGGCCAGGGCATGAGGTAAGAAAGCTGGGAGGGCTTTGCTCAGGCTCACCATAGCAGTTCCTACACTTCTCATCTGGCCAGACTTGTTCAATAAAGAACGAGGCAGACTTGGGGCTGAGTGTGTCTTGAGATTATAGCATCAGCTATATATATCAGATCATAACATCAGCAGCCTCTATGAAAATCAGGGAGCTACCAGCCAGGCCTTCTGGTGTTTCCAAACTGCATGGGGGGAGGATCAAGAAGGTCTCAGTAGGAAAGTGACTCCAGTATGACTTCACCCCCTGTGCCAGATTTGTTTTTTATTAAATTTCCAGGGAGTCCACGGCTGAGATTTGACCAGTTAGCCAAGGAAGGGAGATGGTGGGCTCCTCTCCTGTAAAATCCCATTCATGAGCAGTCACAAATGACTTGGCTAGTCCAAATCCAGGTACACAAGCAGCAACTGGCGTTGGAAAAGCAAAAGAGATCTGACTGTGCATCCTTAGTTGTTATCCTACCATCATCCATGGCACTCTTTCACCTTGAGGTGCAAAATGCATATGTGGGCTTCGATCTCACTGACATTCAAGGGTGCTGAGAACAGTCAGTATTGCCAGCTGGATGGAAAGAAGATTTCTAAATACCCTTGAGTAACCCAAGTTGCTCTTTCACTGGAAATGATGTCTCATTCTTTAGCTCAGCAAGAGGCCAGCAGTGAGCCTAATGTGTAACAGGCCTGGCAATATTTAGACACTTTAAACTCAGGCTGAGAGGTTCACTTCTAATGAAAGTGATTTTTCTCCCACACGAGCCAGCAATGATGCCAACCCAAGATTTGATGTGACAATCCTAGAAACCAAGAGCAAGCAGTATTTGGACATACCCAGTGTCTTTCAGCAGCGTTGCCTCAGTTGTTAGAACAAACTGGTGGACAGTTCCATAGACAAAAGCCACCTCCATCACAGCTCTGTGCTCTGCAAAGAGAAAAGCACGACTCATTCACTGCTGCAGCTCACTCCAGAGCTCCCCTTTACACCTTTCTATTCTCCATTTGCAAGATTCTTTCAAAAACTCTCTTCCATCTTAGAAAAAAAAGGGCTCCAGGAGAGCAAAGGTGAAAAGCTAAGAGTTCATACCTGCTGTTCCAGTAGCTGGTACATATGCGAAGACCATGTTTGATTTCCCTTTCAGTGCATTTTCTATGTTCTGAAGATCCGTCGGTGTTTCAACATATTTAACTTCATTAAACAGCAGGGCACTGAGAAGCCAAAAAACTCATTACCAACTGTTTTCTTTTAGGAGAAAATATGCAGCTACATAAGCATGACTGGAAAAAAATACAGAGGAAAAGCTCCAGCTTCTTACTTGCAGATGCAAGATTAATAGCCAAACACAGCTGGCCAGATGTGTACTGGTGAGCCATCATCTGGAGGATACAGATTTAACAGGGCCAAACCAGACCGAAGTGAGAAGCCAAGCCTTCTGCATGGCTGAAAGAAGCCTCAGGAATACGTGGAGTTTCTATTTATGCAGAACTTTCTATCAACAAGTAAAAATAAGCAATAAATGATTTCACAGAGATCAATCTTGTCCATACTCACAAAAGAACATTAGCAACAATGGAGTTCACATCAAACAAGGCGTCAGTAGGGAATTCTCTGATCAGAACGTTACCTCTGGGGAGGGAAGAAAGAGTGTCACCAAAGAAACCATGCAGGATTAGCTATACATACTAAACTCATTCCTGCTGCGTAGAACAACTCCTGGTATCTGCTGGGGAAAAAATGTCAGGACTGAATGTGGGCAGCTCCTAGGAGCTGCTCCTCCTCTGTCACATACAACCATCAATGAGAACTGAGCACATCAGGTTTGCAAAAGCCCCCTACCTGATATATGGAAAGCTTCCAGCTCACAGTCCATGGAGGGATCAAGAGCTAAACATTCCCGCCTAAGGTAGATGAACTAATCACACCAATAGGAAGAGCAGCAAAGAATGTTTATTTCTTGGACTAGATCTGAAATTTAGCACACTGAATGCAGCCCTGAGGGACTCGGTGGTGGGAGTCCCCAGGATAGAACACTGGACAGAAGATTTGTCTGGTTGTTTCTTGTAACAGAACAGGAACGTGCTGCTAAAAAAGAACACAGGGCAGGAAAGGGGGTTTCATGATGAGGACAAAGCATCCAATTTCCATGTTTCGGACCTTCTAGGAAAACTTTCAATTCCAGATACGTTTGCAGACTGGGAAAAGAACTCATTGAGAGCAGCTCTGTGGAGAAGGACGTGGGGGTTCTGGTGGATGAGAAGCTGGAAGGCCAACTGCATCCTGGGCTGCATCAAAAGAGAGGTGGCAGCAGGGCAGGGAGGGGATTGTGCCCCTCTGCTCTGCCCTTGTGAGGCCCCATCTGCAGTACTGCATCCAGGCCTGCAGCTCCCAGCATAGCAAAGACATGGAGCTGTTGGAGAAGGTCCAGAGGAGAGCCACAAAGGTACTCAGAGAGCTAGAACACCTCTTCTATGAAGAAAGGCTGAAGGAGCTGGGCTTGTTCAGCCTGGGGAAGAGAAGGCTCTGGGGAGACCTCATTGCAGCCTTCCAGTACTTAAGGAGAGCTTATAAACAAAAGGGAGACTGACTTTTTACACAGGCAGTTAGCAATAGGACAAGGGGGAATGGTTTTAAACCTCCCTTTTAAGAGGAGATTTAAATTGAATGTTAGGAGGCAACTTTTTCCTCAGAGGGCAGTAAAGCCCTGGCACAGCTGCCCAATCCCTGGAGGCATTCAAAGCCAGGCTGGATGGGGCCCTGGGCAGCCTGGTCTGGTGGGTGGCAATCAGCCCACAGCAGGGGTTGGAGCTGGGTGAGTTTTGAAGTTCCTTCCAACCCAACCATTCTGAGACTCTATGATACTACAAACGTTTTCCTGAACTCTCTATGCCACTGCTATCCTCACGGCTCCTCTCTTCCTATGCAGACATCTCTACTCCCTCATAGCATTTCATCCAAAACTTTGTACTTAAAAGCAATCACATGTGGAGGTCAGACAGCTCCCCCTTACCTGAACAGGTAGGCTTTCCTTAAAGCATTCTCTTTTCCACAGTATCTTGAGACATCCTCTTTGGGACACTTGACCTAGACATTAAAAGCATGTCATCAGTCACTCACCTCCACAACTGATGACAAACACACAGCACCACAGCTTTCTCCCATTCCAGAATGTAAGTACTAGCCTTTTCAAACCTGCCCAGGATAGAAAATACAATCACACAGTAAGATGAACAGAGTCCAGTGGTGCGGACTGGAATTTGTATTTCAGTTCCTCAGCCCTTAATTTGGGTCAGACAGCATTAAGAGATCTTGTGATCTGCCAAGTACATTCAAAGGGACTGACCACTACTTGCTTACTGAACTCAGTTTGTACCTGGAGGCAATGAAATACACACACACACACACACGTAAAAATACTTCTTACAAAATCTAACTGTACTTGCCCACATTTATAGTTTACTCTCCTAAATCTGCATAAGGTTTCACTAAAAAAAAAATATCTGTTCAGCATTTACTGCACTGTATGGAAAGGAAGTGATCTGATCCCATCCAACACTCTTCATAGCTCAACCTTCTTCTCTCCTAGTGCACAAGCAAGACTGAGTTGTGCAGGTCTCATACTCTGGGTGTATCAGCAGGCTCTCTTGTGTAACACAGTGGGGATCATACTCTTCCCTGTACCATGTTTAAGGTACACAGCAATAACCATGCAACACCACACATGACATACTTGGGAAATCAGATTAGATGAGCCAGCCACGCTCGATACATGAGGCTTCCCACAGCAAAGGCCAATTTTCAAGAAAAATCTGAGGAGTTAAATATTCCTCACATCCATGGATGCTAATCATGGAGTGTGGACAACATAAAGTTTTCCTCAGATAAAGGAATCTGCCCCTGCCCCACAGACAGAAGGTGTGACACAACCCACAAGAAGATGTGATGCTTTTGATTCATAGCTGTGCAGTGTAGTTACTACTGGCCAGGGCAAGGGGAAAAATTGGATGCTTTGCTGCAGCCAGAACCCACTTTCTTGTGGGGTCCCTCTATTTTCCATCACCCAAGGTAGGTGCAGACAATTTCTGTCAACCCCACAGTCAGCCCTGCAGAAATACTCTGTCCCATTCCTTGTTCTTGTTCACCTTCACCACTGAAATGCCATAGTCGTGAAGAGCCTCGACCGAGTTTTCAATCTGTTCCAAGAAGGGCTGGGCACCAGGAGAAACTGAAACACCAATAAAAGCTGGTTTTAGTCCCTTCCCATTACAGACAAGAAAGCAGAAGAGCAGAACAACCCCTTTCTCTCTGGCAGTGTCAGCCTTTCTGGGAGTATTTCACTCCCTGGTCAGACCAGGATCACAGTCTGCCTGTGACAAGGAGAAGGATGGGCATCAGTGTAGATATCCCTTATGAATGATCTTTAAATTCAGATGGACTGGAGTCCTCCAAGCCACTATGACTTCCAAGATGCCAGAGATCCCTAAGCAGCATGACATCCTTTGCTCTGTGCTGCAGGACACACTGCAAAGCACTACAGCTGCACTGAGCAGCAGTGAGGACGCTCAAGGATGCTGCATGCAGGCTTTTGCAGGTGCCACCAGTAACTGCTCATGTCCCCTGTTACTGCCTGCAGGGCACTCTCTGTGCTCTGGCACGGTAACAGCATGCTGAGGTCCCTGAGCAAACATCATCAGGACATTCGTGCAGGCCTGAGCAGGAACAAATAGGGAGCTGCAGCATGCTGAAGGTGCAGCTGTGTGAAGGGATTTGGCTGGGAGCTGGCAGGGGGAGACAGGACTGGAAGTGGTTTTGTCAGACGGGCATCGTTCTGCTGGGCAGCAAGTCCTCACAGGGTCCTCAAGAGTATCCTGCTGCCATGCAGTGATAGAGCACTCATAATGTGGCCCTGCTCTTACTCAGAATAAGGTGTTTAAGAAACAAAACTGACTGTGGGCAATAGCACGAACGCCTGCAGGCTGCCCACTTTCCTTTGTGACACACGCAGCCTGCCCCTCAGTACTGATGTGGGAGCTGTGTTTGGTGTCTCTGCCCACATCTCTGGAAAACCACACATGGGGGGCATGGAGGAGCAGAACAAGAAAGGCAAAGTGATAGATCTCCTTGTAATTACTCTGGGAGGTGCTCTGGAAAAGAAATACAGCCCATTTCAGGGAGCAGCTCCTTACAGGGCATCTGGAAGATTAACAAAAAGGCTTGAAGGAGTGTGTTTAGGGACACAAGCAGGAAAGATCTCAGCCCCAGACACCTCTGTCTATAAGGACTACTCAGGAGCTATGCAAACATAGATTTGCCAGTGAAGTTTGCCAGCTCCTCAAAATAGCTTTGCATTTAAAAAGTTCAGGAATTGACCCTTCATTATTCCACTTTCACACACACTCTAACATGAGTCTTCCCTGAAAACCCAGGCTCATGTAAATGCATGCTACTGAATACATACCAGTATGGCTGAAATAAGCCAAGGAAGCCTTGCTAGCTTGCAAGCCACTGAAATACTCGTGGGGACTCAACTCCTGTAGCAGACCTGCACTTCCCAGCACTGGAATGGAGACAGCACAGAAGAGCAGGAAAGAGAAGGAAGAAACCCATCTGTCCTCCTGAGCTGACATGGTTATTATCAGTTACAGGCATAGAAGAGCCACAACTGGAAAACAAACAGATATACAAAACATAAATATATATATATGCACACACGTAACATGCATATGAACATGTATATGAATGTTTTCTGTTCAGATAGGTGGAGCATGACTGTAATTTACAAACCAAATGGCAGAGGGGTTTGTCCAGACTGCTCCGTGTCATGCCTTGCTCAATCCCTCCTTACTTTTTTTCTGTCACCAGTGACACTGGAGCAAAATCTATGACACACACCAGGCTGCAGGACAGGCCTGGCAGCCTCCCTCCCACTCCAGGATCCTACATGGAGACGTCTGGGAGGAAAGCCAAGAGAAGTTGTGAGATGATTCAGAGAATGAAGCCAAGACCAAGTGTGCAAGCCTGCTGCCAGGCTTCACCAGCAGCGTTCCCCAAGGTGCCTTGCTGCAGCTGTGTAGTTCCTCCCACTTGGATTAAAGGGCTATGGAGAGATACGGACAACAAGCTCTGACTACAGGATGAAAAAATAACTTCTTGCCTCCTAATTCCCCAGTTTAATACCAAGCTCTCTTGCAGCCTGCTCTTTGGGTACCCATCGTTGCTGCTGAGCATGCAAGAGCAAGGCTGGTTCCTGGTCAACAATGAGACAAAGCTGGAATTCAAGACTCGAAGAAGCTGTTTGCTTTGCATTATGAGCTGCAGCTGTTTTCCTTAACAAATGTCCCTGTGTACATGGGCTATTATTCCTTCCAGTGCTGCGTCAGATGCTGTAAGCTTGTTATTGCTGCTCTGTTATGAACCCAAAGTCAGATGCTCAAAAACAAGCAGGCAAAGTCCCTCTGCCTTGCTCCGAGAGCAGGCAGCAAAGCAAGGCATGCTCCACCTTCAAAGGCCTCCTTCTCTCTCACTCACGCACATGAGGTGTTGGGATAAGGCCTTCACAGCACGAAGGAACAAAGACAGCCGAGGAAGGAATGAAATCTTTTCATCTGAAAGTCTCCAGTCCTCTCCCTCCTACTTCGGGATGTGCCAGGCGCTTCTGGTTCTTTGCCCTCCCATCTGTTCATCTGGCTTACAGAGGGGACAGAGATCAAGGGGATGGGGGGATGTTTACTGAATGACAAACTTGGCTCCAGCAGGATGGAAAAATAAACTCAATCCTGGCGTGTAGGAACGAGCCCAGGTCAAATGGGAAAGTTTACTACCAAGGAGGCAAAGCCAGAGGAGCAGCCCACAATGATTCCAATACTTTGCAGCCTGATACCTGGAGGAGGATGTTTGCAGTTTAAGACACAACTCCAACTTCTTCCCAGCCCTGATCTCCTCATCCTCTTTTCGGAGCTCTTGCTGAGTTCTGCAGCTCCCAGCCCTCTGGCTCTCCCAGCCCAGCCTCTGGTTCCACAGTGTGCAACTCTCCCAGACGCAAACAGGAACTTCAGAAGCACTCAGTGGAGGGAGCAAAAGTCAAGATTTATCACCCATGTTCAGGAGAGACTGGAAGCACCTGGATTTGGGATTTTCTCCTCCCTATGTGCCCCAGAAATGTGTCCAAGCTGGTAACCGCTGAAAACACATCTCCTCACAGGAGAAGAATTTGTTGTCAGTCTACTGACTGTTCCTTCAGCCTCAGTATTACAACAGCCTCTACCCGCCCAGCTAGAAATCTGGCAGTGATTATATCCCTCATATCCTCATATCCTGTCCTCCTCCTCCTGCCATTTCCCATTTTGTCCCAAAATCACACGTAAGGCCCCTGAGCACATCCTGCCTTAAACTACTCTAAAGCCAGCCCTGGCCCTGCCCTAGAGGTGCAGTCCCTGCACAGCTTGGCCTTCCCACCCACATTTGGTAAAACCTGGCTTAAGGGTTTCCTGGCAAGTCTGAAGACTCCAATACTTCCCTGGAGTCGAAATAAAGCCCAAATATGCCCAACCACAAAGGAGACTCAATTAGGGACTAACAGCATCAGGGGATGAATAGCTGTCTTCAAAACACCCAAAGCTTCGTGGTAGAGTGCTGGAATTGCTCATAAAGCAAGCAGTGAACCACCTGTGAGGAGGATATCAAGAACAGCTTGGCCAAAGAACAGTGTAGATAGATCTAGAGCAGTCTCAGGGCAGAGGTCTCTGGGAGCTTCCCCAGTTGCATTCTTCCTGCACTGAACTTCACACAGGCTCAGAGAGGCAATGTGCAATGCCACTGCAGAGACTGCTATGCAGTGAGCCATGTGCTGACTGGGAACAGGAGTGCTCCAGCACACCATCACAGCTCCACCTGGGTGTTCAGTGTCACCACTGCTATCCAGCCTTCCATACTCAGCGTCTGCTGGATTATTCAGCTTTTAGGCCATTCCCTGAGCCACTTCTTTTCCAATGAGGGAAGATTAACACCACAGGGTTAGAAACAGCCCAAACTCCCTACAGCAGCCACTTGCAGGATTACCAGGCATGTGTGAACTGGCCCTCGTTACAGGAATGACTCCAAGGAGAAGGATCTCACCAAGAACCCACGAGGATCCAGGGAACAGGCTACAGCTAAAAACAACCACAGGCAGCTGGGACACGTTGCAGCCTTGCTTTGGCTGCTGCCATTCAAGGAAGGGCTCTGTGTCACTTGTGGGAAGCCCTCAAACCCACAGGCTGTGGCCGTGCACACTGCAGCCAGTGTGCAAGGCCTGGTTTGTGTGTTCACTGTCATGCCTTCTAGACAAAGCCAGGTAAAATGGCCACGGCAGATGACCTAAAATAAGAGTAAATACACCAGACACACTGGCATAAATTGCTTGTGCTACATTGATTTTGCTTGGGATTCCTGCAGTGGTAACCATGGGCTGGGATCCCCTTACCTCTGATGACAATTCTAAAGTTAATTATCACTACATAGTTTTGCTGGAATAAATTGCTCATCAGTCAGCCTCCCTCAATGTTTCTGAGGACAAGTTCTTCGACCTGCCTGGATGTGTTCCTGTGGGACCCAATCCAGGTGTTCCTGCATTGGGGTTGGGATTAGATGATCTTTTGAGGTCCCTTCCAATCCCTGATGTTGTGATTCTGTGAGTGGGGCCACGCTCACCCGTGCCATGGAAGTGAACTATCTGCTGGCCAATTCCACCTGCCCCTTCTGCACACTGGCCTGTGAAGGAGGCATGTGTTGGGGCCTGTGACCAGGAGAAGGCAGGTGATGTTCCCATCCTGGCTCATTCTGATCACTGCAGCATTCTCTTGTCACGTGCTGTCACGAGTTTGCCCCTTCAACCACAGAAAGATGTTTATTTCTACAATGAGCATATCAAAAAGCATCCCAACCCTGTATAACTAATGCTAGGAGCTGAAAGCAGACCCATGTGCTGCATCCAGAGAGAAGCAAGAGCCTAATTGCAACAGTATTACTCCAGTATTTATCCACAAACACTTTCAAGCCCCAGGGCTGACAGGCTTTTTGTGCACAGACAGTTACACTTTTTACAAACAGCATTTTAAGGACCTTGCAGACTGCTATGTAATCGGTCTGCGGCACAAAGCAGCGCCAGGACAGCTCATGTGACTGGAGGCACATCTGGCACATTAAGTCATATGATAACAGCTCCTCTCCCACAGTAACACTTCCCCCAGTATCTCTTTGTGCCGCTGCCTCTCCCCTACTCTGTGATCCACAAACCAGACATGCTGAGCTCTCAGACCTCACATCAGGCAGGCACAAGACCTGGGCAGGACAGAGGCCCTGGTGCAGTCATTTAAGATATGGGGCTTGAATAAAGGGGGCCCATAGGGCAGGCTGTTGTGAGCTACAGGAGCTGCATCTTTTGGCACAAGGAATCTTCTGATTTCTCAAGGGTCATCAAGAGGGATGGGAAAACACATTTACAGCAAAATAATCCTTGCCTGTTGCCCAGTGTGCTTTGCCTTACTGGGTTTCTCTCAGTGATGCCCTCATGCTGGCTCCCTACTGGAGCTTGGCCTGCTCTCCTGCAGAGCACCCTGGAAAGGGGCATTCAGCCACTTCCCTGAGTTTCACTTTCATTTTCACTTTCAGGTCCCACTTCCCAGCACCCAGGAACTCCTTATTTTCTGGTCCTGCAGCCAAAGCAGCCTCACCCCTCTGCCTACAAAAGGAGAGAAAGTCTGCACTGCTGGTGCACAGCTGACAGCCCATGCCTTGCCCATGTCTCTGCCCAGCTTGTCCCCGAGGACCTTCCTCCCACAGCTGGCACTGCGCAGGTAGCTGTTACTGCTGAGCTGCCTGTAAGATGGCTTAGGGGTGTCACATACCTGGCAGGCGCTGCTTCCAGCAGCAGGCTGAAGTGCTCGTCCCTCGTTCCCAGCTGCAAGCAGAGCACCACGTGTGAAGGACTCCTGGAGGCTCCCACAGTCCAGCACAGTTTGTGGCCTGGCTGCGTGCCACAAGAACCTGCAGGCAGCCCTGTCCTACACTTTCCCTATGGGATGTTTGAAATAAAGATGTGCTGGTCTGAACCTTCCAGTGATCTCAAAGCCCTGAACTGAGATCTCTTGGTCCTGAGGGGAATTTCTAAACTACCCGCCTGCTGGCTGTGTCTATAGCCACAGGGATCTCTGCATAGAAAAAAAATAGAGGAGAGGGTCCCTGACCTACATCCAAACACTCCCACAGCACAGGAGACCCAACCTGCGCCTACAGCAGCAGCCCTTCCCCACCCACATCTGCTGCAGAGGCTCAGACCCACCACAACACCTACAGGGATCTCTCTGCTGGCCCTGTTGTGGCAAAACAAACGTCAAGGCCCCCAGTCCTCCCTTACAACAGCAGGGATTTCTAACCGAGGCCTACAGCAGCGCCGCCCCCAGCCCCACGCAGGGGGAGGATCGGCTCTTGAGCTGCCAGGCCTTCCGCCCCTAACCAGACGTCAGAGCCGTGCTGCGGCTGTGGGGAACCGAGGGCTGCCGGGGCAACGGCCCTGCCGCTACGGGAACCGCAAAACCCATAGGGCCCCTAACGACGCCAGACCCCCCGCCCTGCCCCTGCGGGGACCCTCAGAACCGCCGGGCCGCGGCGCTGAGGAGAGCCTCGCCCCGCCCCCGTCAGCGCCGCCACTCGCGCCCGCGCCGCCAGCCAATCAGCGGCGATATCCCGCGCCTCGCCCCGCCCCCGCCGCCCTCCTCCCGCGAGAAGGCGGGAGGCGGCGACCCGAGCGGCGAGAGGAGCGCCCCGCTCACAGCGTGTGTGTGGGGGGAGGGACAGGGGGGTGCGTGAGCGACGGGCGGCGCCGGCCAATCGGCGCGGCGGATGGGCGCGGAGGGGGCGGTGCGACGGGGAGCCAATGGGGAGCGCGCGCTGTCAGGAGCGAGCGCCTCAAATCATCGGGCTCAGCTGATTGTCCCCGGCACCGAGTTGCTCGGCGGCGGCGCGGCCGGCGGCGCGGGCGCCCCTTTGTTGCATGGCGCTGTCCGGCTGAGGGCAGGGCGGCCGGTCGGCCGGGCGCGCGGCGATCGTTGCTGCCTCCCGCCGCCCCATGAGCTCCCTCGCCGCGGGGGCGGCCCCGGCCGAGGGCCCCGCCGTGCCCTACGCGGTGGAGCTGGGGCTGACGGTGCTCCACACGGCGCTGTACGCCGCGCTCTTCCTCTTCGCCTACCTGCAGCTCTGGCTGCTGCTCTATTACCGCGAGCGGCGGCTCAGCTACCACACGCTCTGTCTCTTCCTCTGCCTGCTCTGGGCCGCCCTCAGGACCACGCTGTTCTCCTTCTACCTGCAGAACTCGCTGCAGGCCCTCCGCCTCCAGCAGCCCTTCGCCCACTGGCTGCTCTACTGCCTGCCCGGCTGCCTGCTCTTCGCCGGCCTCTGCCTCCTCAACCTCTACTTCGCCGAGGTGAATTCCCGCGGGCGGGGCGTTGCGGGGCCGGGCTGCGCCCCGAGGGAGCTGTGGGGTGGGGGGCTGGGGGTGCCGAGCGCTTCAGGGCGCTTTTGGGGGCGGTGACCCCGCTTGGGGTGAGGTGGGAGCCTGCGTGCGTCCTCGCTGGGTTTTCCTCCTCACGGCCCCGCGGTGGGGGCTGTGTGGGGAGGTGGGGGTGCGGGGGGTTGGTTTTGTCTCGTTTTATTCATTCCCCTCCTCTAAAAAGGACCAGAAAGTGGCAGCGAGCAGCAGGGGCTGTTCGGGCCTGGAGTGCTGCCAAGCATTACGTCACCAGCCAGAGCCTCTTCTGCTATTGTTGCTGCGCTCCCTCCTTCTCTCCATCCCTGCTCTCGGGTTTGTTTTTGTGCTCCTTGTTGTCAGGCAGAACCCCAGCGCCTCCCCCCCCCAAAACCCCTCGCCCCGCCCCCCAGGCAGGGGGTTCTGCCGGGCCCCCTCCCCACACGGCGCTCAGGACGATGCGGGGTGCTGGCTGTTGTTGCCCAGCTGCATTCCTCCTTTTCTGCCGTTCCCCATCATTCGTTATGTGGTTTTTTACCCGCCGTTCACTTGCTTTTATTTAGTCTTAGCTTTCCCCTCCCCTTCCCCCTCTGAATATTTTGCTTCTGCTCCAGTTTCTCGTGAGCGGCCCTCTGCCTGCCTGCCTTCCCGTTTGGTGACTTGTTTCATAAATAGACAGTACTTTCCTTCCAGCTTTGTTGTTCGGATTCTTTGCTCTGCAGCTCTCAGCTGTTTGCCAGCCTCACAAAGGAATCGCTAACACACAGCGGAATCGCTCCGTCGCTCCGATGTGTCACCAATAGGAATTATGATTTCATTTTCCCTAGGATATCGACGTGCACGTGATAATGCCAGGTTGGGAGATGTGGGGTGCTTCTGCCTTTTGGGTTCTTCCCCTCCTGACACAAACACCTGGAGGAAGTGGGGGTAAACTGCCCCTATTGAAAGCTGTTAGTGCTGGGTATGCTGCCTGTCGAGTGGAAGCGAAATAACAAATGCTGCGTGGTGTGCATGATCCATCTTGTGTGTTAAAGGGAGCCTGACTTACCAACTGCTCCAACCAGTGGGTGTTTATGTCACCCAGCAGGCAAGCTGACCCAGGATCCCAAGTTCTGTTGCTGCAGGCTGGCTTGATTTCAGTTTTCCTCCAAGTTGCTGGACTTGATAGCAAGCTCACCTCCTTGCAGGCTTTTTAAAAGGCTTTTAATAAAAATACAGTAAATTCAGATGGGCTCTCAGGCTGCCCCTCCTCCCATGATATCTGTTTTGCAGCAGGCTTGGGCTGGGTATGCTCTGCTTCTTTCTCCTTGAAGACCTAGAGCCAAGGGAAATCCTGTCTGAGGAAATAAGAGCTCAGGATCTAGAGTGGGGAAGGATAAGATGGCTTATTAAGATGGGTGTGCGTGCTTAGTTACAGAGAAGGGCCTGACACTTGGCCATCCTGAGCAGCACGGATGTCCAGCATGCTGTGGTCTGAGTGATCTCACAGTGGTGGTAAGTGGTGAAAGCTGTAGCTGCTGGCGTTTGGAGAAAATGCAGCTAGATGGACTGAAAGCTCTCACTGCTCTTCTGGCTTCCATTTTAATGGGGGAAAGAAAAAACCCAACCAGCAGTATTAACTAATATAGGGATATTTGGTCTCTTCTGCTTGGATAACAGGCTGGTAAGGCTAGCCTGTCCTTTTCTTAGCTACCATCACATGGTGCCCTTCTGCCAAGTGTATGCTGGGCTGGGATGTGCTCAGTGCTTTCCTTAAAGCATGGGGGAGCTGCATTAAGGTATGTTAACAACAGTGCTCTATCTGGAAGAAAGTGAAGCTGTTGTGGAAGAACTGTGGTTTAGCTGAAGAGGCTCGAGATCTAGAGATGATTATGTCTACTAGTGTGACTAGGAGATGCTGTGGAGGGCCCATCAGTTCTCCATTCTTACAGGCCAGTTGACAGCAACCTGTAGAGGAGTGCAGGGCTTTTGGTGGTCTGGGGCTGCCATCCTTGTCTGAGATGCCCTCGGGTGAAAGCATAGGCTGCTTCTGTGCTGCAGGCATAGCTAATCTTTGTACACAGTGCATTCTTTGTGGAGATGCTGGAGAAGTGGCATCTGTCTAAGCAGTGGCAGCAAATGTGGCCTGTGCTGTTTTGCACTGATCTCGTTTGATTTGCAGAGCTCTTCAGGGTGAGGGTGAGATGATGCTGAGTGGGGGACCGGCCTCAGGAAGCAACAAATGTACATGAAGAGTTGGAACAGCTTAGGGCACAAGCTAACACTAGGGATGAAATCCAAATTAAGGGAGCTGCCTGGTGTTCATCCCTTCTGTGGGGGTAAGGTTGTCCAGTCCCTATCCTGTCTCGGTCCCTGGGATTCCTGAGGGGTGGGGAGGTTTGACAAGAGGTGTGTGGGCTGCTTATTTGGCAGTAAGTGTTTTTCATTTCACCTGGAACATCAGGAGATGTTGTGCTTTCTGTCTGGGAGCATCTCTTCCCTCTGCTTCAGCTTGTGACAACCAGTTTCTCTCTGGGAAATCGGAGGATTATGGTGCATCGCATCAGAAATTCCTCAGCCTTGCTTCAAACCATCAGAATGCTGGCTCAGATATTCAGCCCAGGATGTTTGTCTGCCTTGTGTGGAATAGCTCCTCTGCCAGTTAGGCATCTGCTTGAGCAATACTACCTTTCCCAAGAGCCTGCCAATTACTGCTTCCCCCAGGTCATTGTCAGGAGCACAGTATGTGTAAATGTAGCCACAGCCTCCACCCTGACCCTTTCAAAGACCTTGAACACTTGGCATCTTCAGCTCCCCTGAGAGTCAGCAGCTGAGTGCAGCAATGAGTAAGGCCTTCTGCTTGTGGTGGATCCGACAGGCTGCTCTGCCAGACTGGTGTGGCCGTAACCCTTAACCTGTCTGGGTTTCTCTAAGTGGTCCATCTGATTAGATGACATCAGCCTCTTTCATCCCTTGTTGTTCTAATTGTGCTGGAGCAGACATGCATGGAGAGAGAGCATCCAGCCTGGGAGCTCTTTGTCCTTTTCCAAGGGTAATGTCTTCCTGCCTTTTCAGATGGAGATTTCGGAAAGCCTTCATCCGTTCCTTCATTCTTCTACAGTCTTCCACATTCCCTATCTAGCACACCTGGTGTGTGAGCTTTCCCTTGGAGGAATTGCTGGTACAGGGTCACTTAAACTCAGAACTGCTCCATACAGGGGCTGAGGATTGCCTGGGGCCCCGCAGTTGAACTGGTGGCTGTGCCAGCGACCAGCTATTCCAGAACATGGCAGTGCGTTCTGTGTTGGTGATGGGGCAGGTGATCTCAGTATTAGTGGGGCTGATGAGAGATCCTCCTTTAGGTGACTTCCAGCTCTTCCTCAGAGGAGTGGATGGGGGAGATCTTGAACAGGGTTTATGGAATACAGTCCCAAAGTAGTCTCAGCTTGGTGCTGAATGACTGTGGTGAGAGAACGTGGCTGCACTTGCAGTGAGGTCTGTCCTCGTGTCAAGGCACAACACAGTCCTACCTTGCATCAGGAGAGCCCAAACTCATTAACTTCATGAGGCAAAAAAGACTTTGATTCTGTCAGAAAAGGGACAGGATTGAAAGTCTTCTGGATGTTTCAGACCTGTTGTGAGTGGTTGTGCCTCAGTGAAGCTGCAGTTGGGTGAGCTTTAGGGCTGGAACTGGTCCACAGCCATCTATGGGATGTGGTCTTTTACCTGTTATCTCTTAGCAACTGACATCTCCAGCACACCTTCAAGGATGAGTGTTTCTGATGCTCTGAGAGCACGCCTGCAGCAAGTTCACTTTCTGGGGTCAGTGATGTGAGCAGGGAGATGGCCTTTGTGAAATACCTGCTCTTGCCACAGAAATACCTCTAGCTTTATGGGGCCCTCTGGGTCTGTAGTGTTTTGTTGGTTGTTTTCTTTTAGCTTCACTTTTTTTCCCCAAGTCTGTAACTGATGGGAAGTGCAGGAAGGACTTGCTTCCAGAAAAACAACTGAGATTTGCTTAACTTTGCTTAAAGGCTTGCTTAGCAGCAAACTGCCTAGCCCTGCTGCTCTAGGCCAGCAGAGACATCTGTTCTCCATTTTCAGCAACTGCATGGCTCCTGGGCTGGCTACCCAGCTGAACAACACCAGCCCTGTTTGTGGGGACTGTTACAGCAACTTGGTCTGATGTGCCTGCCTGAGGACAGGGGCCTGGATTTCCTGCTCTTACAAGGAGCAGAACTACTCCTGGGCACTCTGTGCTGGCTTCTTTACAGCAGAGCCCTCCACATCAGCTGTCCTTGGGCTCTGAGAGCAGCAGATAGCCCGGTGCTGAAAGCCTTGCAGCACTGGCTCAAGGATAAATCCCAGAGGTGCACTGTGAACTGGACTGGTGTCACCTACTGACCCCGTCCATCGCTGTGGAGAAGCAGTGAGTTATGCCATCAGATGAGTTATGTTTTTATAACTATGCAAACACTGTAAACTGAGTGGTGTCTGCTCTCTTCCTAAAGTTATAGGACTGCATAGTAGGGGCTAAGAAAAGCCTGAGGCTGGTACCATGCTGTCCTTTTGCTTTCTGTGGCAGCAGTCCAAGCGTGAGTCTCAGGTTCCTGTTGCACTCTTAACCCCAAGACAGCTTGGTGTGTCTCATTCCCCAGGGTGTAGGACAGACCAGGGATTCTGTCTTGAGTGGGGCTGCTGGAGCCAGAATCTCCTTTCTGTTAACCAGTGGCTTCTCCCTGCACAGCTGATGAGTTGTTCTACCTGGGGTTATCACTGGAACACAATAGTGAAGGCTTACTAGTTGCACTGCTGCTCAGAGACTGTGGTTATGGGCTGCTCTTCTGGGAGTCAGAGCAGCAGTACAAATATCTTAAATGGATTTCCATGCTGCACAAATCAGGGCTGAGCCAAGTCTCTTCCCAGCTGGCTGTCCTTAATGCCTGTTCTCACAGTCCCAAAGCACCTGAATGCAGCCTACAGACAAACAGAGGATAAGGCAGGGTTCAGATTTCTCACAGTTGGGTGGCCGTGCCCCTCCTACCAAGGCCCAGGTTTCCTCTGACTCTGGGCTTAGTGTGGATTATGCTGTGTTTCCTGTACTGCTGATCTAGGCCAGGAGCAGAGTAGAGGGCTTTGGATTGCCTGTAGTACTGTGCCTCCTTGCTCTGGAGGCTGCATGCTTCCCTGTGCTCAACTAATGTGCTCTTCCCTACCTTCGAGGTCTACTGGAGTTCATCTGCCCTCAGACAGGGAGGTGAGTCAAACTGGCTCTAGGAGCAGGGTTGTTGAAGCTGTCTGATAGCTTGTGAGTGGGGGGGAGGCTTTCCAATTCCTGAAACTCCTGTAACAGGACAGACAACCCTTAAATGCCAAAAACTGTTGGAAATCCTATTGGCAGGAGCCTGATTTCTGGGGCTTCGTAATGCCATCATTCCCTCAGCGCAAGGCGAGAGCTGAGGAATCCTATCACAGAGGAGCTGAGTAAGGGTGCCTCCTAAGAGATGAGTGATCCTTCAATCCTTCGCTGTGGTTATGGGCTGGGAGCTGACAGGGAGGACTGCAGAAGTGCTGTAACCAAACCTGTGGCTGTGGAGCGATGGGTCTGGTGGGCTCAGCACAAGTGTGCTGGATCTGGCTGTGGTGGACTCTGCTTCTTCAGTTCTTTCACAATCTGTGTAGTCTGCACGCAGGCTGAGTGTGACCCTCAGCTTCCTGGTGGGGTCTTCTCACAGCTCCTGCCATGGCTGTGCTGAACTGCTGTGTGACAAGTGAGCTCTGAGCAGCGCTGCCCCCACGCTGCTTATCCTGACCACGTGTGACCTCCTGCCCCCCTGCAGCAGTGCTGTGATGCTCGTGTCTGATCCTGGGAGGGTTTGCACCCTTTACCACTCTGTTCTTCCTTGTACTCAGAGTCCTGGCCCAGTATGCATCAGCAGGAGCCGCCCTGCTGCCTGAAGGGACGTGGGAACAGTTCTGCTGGATGATGGGAGTGCTGTAGGGTGTCTGAGGGTGAGCTTGCAGTTCTCCTTCAGCTCCACCAGCTGGGGTTGCAGGCATGGCTTCAGTACCCTGCAGTCTGCGGAGTTCTTGTTTTGAAGCACCAGTCCTTGTGCAATCTGCAGCCTGTCTGCTAATCCCTGGTGTTGAGAAAGCTCACAACCCAGATTCTCTTCTGGACAGAGTGTGTGTTGCTTTGAAGAGTGAAGGAGTCTGCAAATGACTGTCTGCTATTCTGCTCATGTGTCAGGTGTGCCACACAACTTGGCAAGCTGGGCCTTCCACCTCTGCAGGACTGCCTTCCATTCAAGTTGCTTCTCAGGTGTATTCAGCATACAAACATCTTCAGGATGGAGGAGCTGAGAAAGGCACGTGCTTGTTAGAGCCTGCAGGTCCACAATCCAATACCAGAGGTCTATTTTGGATCAGCTGCTTGTCTTGCTGAAGCAGCCCTCTGTAACAGGGAGATGAGTGTGACTGAACCCCTAGAATATACAGCACAACACTGGTGAACTAAATGTGTTTTTGAATGTTCTTAGTGACTGCTGGGTGCTAACTCCTTTCCCTTGAAGACCTCAGGTGAGATGTTGAAGTCCCTTACAGGGTGATAAATGTTCTTGCCAGTTGGGCACCTACATTCAAGCTTGGCTCCTGCAGGAAAAGGAGCACTGTAGTCTCTTGTAAGTGGGTACAAAGGAGTTCTGTAAGTGATGTAATCCTTCAAGAAGTCTACTGGATGCTGGCTCTCCTGTTATATATTTCTTTATTAAGTTTAGAGGTAAACTATAGGTCATGTCAAGTAATGCTCTGCAAATCTTTCCCCTAGGTTATATTCAAAGTGAAATGTGCAGCTGATTTCAACAAGTACAAGTAAGTGGTGCTTCTCTAATGTTGCCTTCAAACAGCTTAAGATGAATGGATGCTGCAGTGTTAGGAATGGGAGCTTTGGACCCCCAGAGGCTGAACAACAGAGCTAATGCAGCTAGCTGCACTCCGACAAAGACGTGCCTTGGAGCAGGGTTGGGAGCTCTGAGGCTACTGAGGAGGTTGAAAGATGCTGCTTGCCTCTGTACGCAGCAGCAGCTCAGTAGTGGTGGTGCTAGCAGCAAGCTAGATGAATTCTCAAGGTTCTTCTGAGCGGGGCCCATCCACAGCAAAGACCTGTGGGATGAACACTGAGCAAAAGGTGGGATGTGTCTGTGCAGCCCAGCTGCTTGCTGACCATTTCCAGGGAAACCCGCAGTAGAAGATGAAAGCTCCAGTGGCTTTCAATAGAGGTGGCAGGGATTGTGATGACTCACAGAGTATTGACTGGAGTTAATGCAGAGCTACAGCAACGCTTAAAATCTGAGAGGTAAGAACCTGACTGTCAGAAGATGAGTCTTGTAACTCAGACTACTTACGCAGCTTCTGCCGTGTGGAAGCAGCTCAAGCAGAAAGACTCTGCACACTTGAGATATTCAGGAAGCTTCAGCAGTTGTACTGAGGTGTGAGTGGAGCCGTGGGGCCTTTGCCTGATGAGCAGGAGGGTGGTGAAGAGTGACCCCAGAACTGCCTTGAACTCCGTTTCTTTCCCCCTTCCTCTCCCCAGGGTTCTACTGTATCTGGGCTCCATACTTACCAGCCTCCTCTTCCTAGTTGTGAACTTGACGTGTGCGATGCTAATCCACAGTGAAGTCCCAGAGAACCAGCTGAGGCGGACAGTCCTTGCCCGTGCTCTAGTCAATGACAGCCTCTTCATCCTCTGTGCCATCTCGCTGGCTTGCTGCATGTGCAAACTGGGAAAGATGTCTTCAGCGAATGTCTACCTCGAGTCTAAGGTAGGTGAAAGCTTTGTAAACTGCAGTGGGGCTGTGTAATCAGTAGCTGGAATCCCAACAGGATCTGTGTGCTTCAAGCAGTGCTGGCCTGGTAGCAGCTCTTGGGCTCTTCCCTCCAGAAGGTGCATGTTCCTGCTGTAGGAAAGCTCTGCCCTTGGTGCTTCAGGGAAACATGTCTGCAGCTTTGCTGGCACTCCAGGAGGTGGAAGTGCTGCTTTTCCTTTTCAGGTTTAGAGGTTTAATTTAGGATTTGACTGGAAGAGAGGGTTCTCTAAGAAGTAAGATGTGGTTCTCGCAGCGTATTGAGTACAGAAAAGTCTGCGTGGTACTGATAACTCTGACAGATGCATAACACAATTCTCTGCAAAGGGGATTTCCTGTTAGCCTGGTGTTGGCTGCCTGGCTTAAGCAACTCGAGGATCTGAGAAGAGCTGGGTGCAGGGAAGCCAGCTGTCTCTGATACTCTTGAGCTGCTGTCTTCTCGCAGCAGTACAGCTCTTCTCCTCCTCACAACTTCTGAATTCTGTATTTCCACGTGTTTGAAGGAGTCCTGGAATCTTCTATCAGGTGCATCTGTGGGCTTTATGTGCTGCTGTGCCTGGCTCAGGCAAGAGGCCACCCAGTGCATGGAGCTTGTGAAGGCTTTTGAATGCTTCTGTCCCCTCAGGAATAGGATGAAGAGGGTGGTAAGCCTTCTGGCTGCAGGCATTGCTACAGAGACATCTTGGTCAAGACAGCTGCCTTGTGTTGGCTGGAGGCATCTTGTCCTGCAGATGACCTGCTAAGGAGCCACTCAAGGGGTTCAGTTCAATGCCCTGGATGCTGGAGGTGCCTGGGACTGGCTGCCTGCCAGGCTCTGGTAACAAGTGTCCCCAAGGGCTGCAGGCTGTAGCCCAGCAGAGTGAGGCAGGAGCCATAACTGAGCTGACAACCTGCTCGCATCCCTGCCTCTGTGGGCCAGGTATCCAGCTCTAACCAGCTCTGACACCAGTTAACATATCAGCCTCTCTCAGCAGTGATTTATGAACGTGGCAGCTGACTCTAGTTCCATGCCTGAGGCTGTCTGTGGGGCCTTGCTCTTACACAGTGTACTCTGGAGGAGCCTGCTTTATCTCTGAGAACTCAACCTGACTCACAGAGCTCTTTTACATTCAAATGCTGTCTCCATTTCCTACCTTGGAGACATATCTTGACTTTCAGGGTTGTGGAGGGGCTGCAAAAATAGGATGGGGATGTGCAGAAGCATTACTTGAGTGCCTGAAGAAGTTTCCCTGCCTCCTGAACTCTGGCTGTAAACCTGCTGACTCTCAAAGCAATATAACAAGTCTGGAGAGGCCTGGTAAGACTGCTGCCTTTGCCACAGTGTGGGAAGGTTGGAGCCATCTGACATGTGAGGAGGAGACTGCTGCCAGATCCTGTGCTGTACACCATGCTCCTTGTCTGCTGGAGCCTTGCTTCAGTAGCTTTTCTGCCCCTTTCTTCTCTCCTGAATGCTGGGGGCTGTGCTAATGGTGCTAGAGCAGCCTTTGGCATAACAGGAATTGGTCTGTTCAAAGCACATTCATGCCAACTTTTTAAGGCAGTGTCTTGCAAAGCTTTAAGACTGGGAAAACAGATGGCATAGCTGGTTTGGATGTGGAGAAGGTTGAAGAGGTGAGCTGCCTGAGTGGATTGTCTCCTACATACAAAGGCAGCCAGCTGCATTTTGCTTGGATGTGTCTCTACCTCTACAGATCAAGTAGCTTCCTTTCCTAAAGCCAGTCATATTGGGAAGGTCGGTACCACGACCTCAGGGTGCTTCACAGCAGCCCTCTTTCTGACACACTGTGTCTGGAAGGTTATGGAGACTGCTCTTCTCCTTCAGCAGCACAGGGCAGCTGGCAGAAGGCTGTGGCTCAACACCCAGCCCCCCTTTGGTATGGTGCTTTGTGCCTGCTGGCCTTGGCTTCTCCCACTGTGGCACTGAGGCTCAGGTGCTGATTCTTCCTACCTCCTCTGAGGCCTTCCCCAGGTATCTGGACTTCTTTTCCAGCCTAAGTTCAGTGTGTGTGGGGTGCTGAGCTGCTACAGAGTAAATAACCAGATTGACATCTCTGTAGTTTGTGCCTGATCAGGGTATAAAAAAAAAAAAACAAAAAAAAATTAATAAAATAACAGCAATATTTTCTTAATGGCTGTTAGCTGGCCTTCTAAAAGCTGCCACAGAAAGGCAATGGGTGGGAGGGCACCTCTGGGTCACTTGTTTGAGCAATCAGCTTCAAACATCTTTGATCTCTGCCTATCAATAAAGTCCTGATCAATGCTCCTGTGCCTTGAGCCCTGCTCCCAGGCAGTGCTGGTTGCCTCACTCTGCTGCTCCTGTGAACTCATCACAGGAGGAAGCTCTTAACCAGTTCTGAATATTTTAGCAGCAACACACGGATGTTCTAGGTCACTGTGCAGCCTCTCATGCACTTAAGGAGAGGTGAAGTCCCAGCTCTATAGGAAGGTCTGTATTAAAAACTTTGTTCTTTCTGTTCCAGGGAACATCTGTCTGTCAAGCTATTCTTGTGGGATCCGTAGTTGCTCTTCTGTATTCCTCAAGGGCTTGCTATAACCTGGTGGCTGTGGCCATATCTCCAGACAGTGTGCCTGGTCCATTTAACTATGGCTGGGACAACCTTTCAGACAAGGTGAGTTTGTCCATCATTCCTCCAAGTCCACAACTTGTGGCAGGGGGCTGCATGCCTCTCACAGGAGGGTGGAGGAGGAGGGTGCTACATGGGGTGCTTGTTTCTCTCAGTCTCCAGACAAGCTGGATTTTTTGCCTTCAGAAGCCCTGCTTATTCCCATTATAATCTTCCCCAGTCTGTCTACTCCTTCAGGAGGGATTCCCTGTTGTGCGCATCAGTTTCAGTCTGCTAACCTTTCTTTTGGGGGAAGAGGAGGAACAAGTCAAGTAGAGCAGAAAAGCAATGCTTAATAAGGCATGGCTGTGTGCAAGGGAGAGTTATTCAGGTAGGGAGGGAGCTTAGCAGTACCTGGTGGCACACTGACCAGAGCTGCTAGCTCTCACTTGAAATGGTAATGAATTAAGGATCATAACTGTTGTTTTAGGGGACTCCTGTCTTCATAAGGATTTTGCAGCACTTTTTTGCTGCACTTTAGTTCTCCTAAGCTGTGCACTGTGCCCAGCTCTGGGAGCTGCGTAGTCCTGCTGATGACTTACTGCAAACATCTCTCACATCTCTACGCAGGTGCACGTGGAAGAGAGCAGCGAAGAATACGTGGTGTTTGGAGTGGTCCTTTTCCTCTGGGAGCTGGTGCCAACGACTTTTGTAGTGCTGTTCTTCCGAGCTCAGAGGCTGAGTCAAAACTTGGTAGGTCTGACAGGCTGCTGCAGCTGGAACGGCCCTGTGCAGGGAGGAGCCCGAGGTGCCTGGTGCACAGATGAGACTTGAAGGCTGTCAGAAATCTGACGTTTGGCTTAACTCCCTTCTCTTTAACAGACTCCAGCAGGAATGGTCAATAGTCACAGCTACAGCTCCAGAGCCTACTTCTTTGACAATCCAAGGCGCTACGACAGCGATGATGACTTGTCACGGCTTGGGGCCAGAGAAGGAGGGTAAGTTGTATTAGAAAGTGAGAACTTGGGTACTGGCTTGAGTGGAAGCAACAGAGCTGCTTCTGACACAGGAGGCAGCTTGGGCAAGGTGGATGGTCAAGGGGGCTTGTGAATGACCTTGCTTTTACCCCTTCTGTAAGTCAGAGCTGTTTCTACTCAGAGTGATGTCCTCTGAGAGGTGGATATCCACAGCGGGTGCTTGTAGGTAGGAAGTGCAGCAGTTGTGGACAGGAGGCCTCATCTGAGCAGGCTGATCTTAGGATGTTTCTTCAGCTGAGGAGAGGAAGCCCCTAAATTACTGCAGAGGAGCTTTTCTAGGAAGTGAGGTGCTGCAGTCTGGGAGCCAGCTGGGACAGATCTGAAGGAAAGCCTGGGCTGGGGGAGAAGGGTCTGGTGTCTGCAGCAAGACCATAAAGGGAAGTCTGGCAACCCTGGCCTTGCTGCTCGGGGCTCTGAGGACCAGGGGTTCTAGTGAGGAATGGGGAGATTGCATCCCTTCTCAGCTGGTTTTGTAGGGCCTGCTGCTCCTCTCCTCACACCCCAAGGCCGGGTTCCTTGGAGATGCCACATCTGCAGAAGCAGGCTGGGATACGCAGGCTTGCACCGTGGGCTGTGCTGGGGCAGAAGTCTTTTCTGAGCTGCTTGGAGGATAAGCAATCCAATTACTTGCCTGAGTCCCCGTTTGGTTTCTCCCTCTCTCCTCCCAGCTTGGCCACCCCTCAGTGCTCTGGCTGCTACGGGTCTCTGGCTGGGAACGACAGCTACACAGCGGGTCCCCCCCCCAGTGGAACTGGTACCGACAGTGCCCCGCTGCTCTCTGCTGCAGGCAGCTCGGAGCTGAGTAACCACCACAGCTCATACCCTGCAGCACAGAACTGAAGAGGCTGCGAGGCCCCTTTTCTCCCAGAAGTGGCATTCATGTATAGGATTGTAACCTGGTTTTCTTTCCCTCTTCCCTGAAGCATCTAACTCATCGACACAAACATTCCACTACCTGCTGCAGCCGTAAGCAGGATGGAGCCTATGGCTGCAGGCGGTAAGCGAGAGAACTGTGACTTCAAGGTACCATGTAGCAAAGTGAAGCTGAACTCTCTGGAAGCTTTTTCTTGGTCTGGTCTTCAAGATGTTGGCAGCTAAATGCACCAGAGCTTCCTCACTAGAAAAGAAACATCAAATGCATATTTGCACTTTTATCTGCACACTTGGAAGGAATGAATCTTGCTCAGACTGTGTCTGGTCTGAGACTGTTCTAGTTACTCTTTTAATTGCACATCCATAGCTGGGAGAGGCACTGTCTTCCTGCAAAGATGTATTCCGTGAAGTACTCTGCATCCTGACTCACGTGGGAGTGTGAAGCTGGGCTAACAGTGTTATGGGCAGGGCCTCCTGCAGTGTGTTCGCGTGCCATATTCGCACCCTGTGGGGCTGCTGCCTCTGGGCTGAGAGCGGGCCTTCTCTGACTGCTGGTCCTTCCACCTGGAGGCTGAACCATCCTGCCTGGGGCGGTGGGCTTGAAGCTGAGCTCAAAGCATATCTGTAGCAAAGACCTGTGATGGTGAGATCGAGTGCTCCTGGCGCAGCGGTGTTATGGCAGGGCTGCCTCGGGCTGGAGCGAAGGGAGGGAGCGAGGCTCTGCAGGCTGCTTCCTTTTGGGAAAGCTTAGGGCTGGAGTGGCCTCTGCGAAAGTGTGCCCAGGAACACGTGTGGGCTGAGCTGCATGTGAAACTAGAGCTGCTTTTCCCAGCATGGGGCCTCTCCTGTTGCCCCTCAGTACTGAGTTGCATTTAGCAGAGGACAAGACTTTAAGCTGACCAAATGTGAACCAGCGGGGTCACCGTGGAGGTGCAGGATGCCTCTTATGGTGGCAGCACACGCAGTGATAAAGCTACAGAAACCTGGGCCCTGGGCTTTTTTCCTTCCTCTCCTGCCTCTCTCCTGAGCCTTGGTGCAGGCTGGGGACCTGGAGTTCTGCAGCAGCTGTGCTGGGGGCTCAGCAGTGCTCGCAGGGCTTGAGCGTGCTGGGTCAGGTGAGGAGGAGATTGCTTTCCAGATGTATCTCCCTCTCTTGAACTGGAATGGCCAGGTTTGACTTGGTTTGCAGCTCTGGGCTCTTGCAGATGAGACTGTTTAAGACTGGATGTTACTCCCAGCAAGTCTCTGAGCCTTCTGTGGGATGAGCAGAGCAGCTTTGGCCACGTGCTTGGGTGGGAGGTGCTGGTCTTAGGCAAGCAGCTGCTCTGACCTCTAGTGAAAACTTGAACTGGAACTGCTTTTAACCTACTTGAAGCTGCTCAAACACCCACCTGATGCTGGGAGAGCTGGCTGGCTGGAGGCCGTGCACCTGTGTGGAGCAGCACAGTGCAGCCTGGGTCTGCCTGAGGGGTGGCAGTGGGTGCTGATGGCCCTGGGCAGCTTGTGTCCACGTGGCAGTGTGTGAGGAGCCCCGGGGCAGCCCTGGCCTCTCCTGCAGCCTTGCCCTCTCGCATGGCAGGCACCCCATCTCCCACCTTGCTTGCGTTGAGCTGGTGTCACTGGTTGCACTGAGAACACCTTTCCTCTCGCTGTGCTCCCTGTGCTGACGTGTGGGCCTCCGTGCTAACCTGCCTCACTCTTACTGGCCCAGAAAAGGAGCAACCTCTGCTGCTGTTTGGGGAGGGTTTTGAGACCACAGCTTCTGGCGCATCCCTCTCCTTTAGTACTTGAACCAGAGCTCTTCGCCTTGACTGCCACCGCTCCCCTGGCTGCTGTCCCCTGGTGTAACAGACCTGCCTCCTCCCTCCGGGCTGCACAAACAGGTTGCTCCATCTCAATCGCTGCTTGGCTTACAGCAAAGCTAACGAAGGACCCAGCCCGTCCTGTCCTTCTTTCTTCTGCCACACGTCACCAAAGACAAGAAGTGACACTGGCGGCCCCTGTTCTTGCTTAAATTCCAAAGCACTCGGAGCACTTTAAGTTTTTCTTTGGAGGGAAGGGAGCGTAGTGCAAAAAATAAAAATAAAAAACTAAAGGGCTACAGGCTCACTGTTCGTATTGCACTGAAGCACACAACCATTCGATCTTCCTGGCGCTGGGCTGGCAGTGAGTCTCGTTGCTGATGTACTCGTGAGCGAGTGGCGGAGCGGTTTGCTTTTATTCACTTGTACGGATGGCCGTTAATTTCACAACTCTGGCTGCTCCTGCTGGGGTCGTCTCGTGTTTTACTGAAGTAATTTATAGCTGAGAAGTACAATGACTTTTTTAATGCATAGTTGCCTTTCATTGAACTTCTTTATTATTATTATTTTTTTTTGTGTTCTTTAACAGTGTTTTGGCTTTGCAGTCTGGCAGCTGCTGGCTGCGACAGGAAGCTGTGGCCAATGAATGTACCTATTTCTTCTTCACTAAACTGTAACCAAGCACTACTATGTTGAAATAAAAACAAGTTTCTGTGCTCCGTTGCCACAGGTCCTGCTGAGTTTTGCTCCTGGCAGCTCCAGCTGTTGTCCTGCAGCCTCCATTCTTGGTCTGCGTCTGCATGGCTGTGCTGGGAGCGCCTGCAGGTGGGTTGAGGGAGGGGTCTGCAGCCCCCCCACCTTACAGCTTGGCAGGAATTATCCACTGCTGGTCCTCCAGGCCTGGGAACAAGGGGCTCATGCTGCACCTTTTGCCCTTCTCTGGTTTCTGCTCCTGTGCCTGCAGCTCCCAGGGCAGGAGATGCTTCTGCGTGGGCTGAGCTTTGTCCTACTCTCAGGCTGTGACCCAGCCAGCATCTCCTTGGCACCGAGCTGCGGAGGAGGCAGAAACCTCATCTCAGCAACTCCGTGTTCCCATATTTCCTTACACCACGGGTTTATCAGCCGCGGCCTTGAGCTCCCTGCAGGTCGCAGCTGCTTCACCAGAGCGTGCGCTCACCTGGGGGCGAGCGAGGCCTCGGCACTGAGCAGACGGCTGTAGGGCTGTGGGGCGGGGCTGCCGGGGAGCTGAGAGCAGAGCCGGGTGCCCCTGGCCCAGGAGGAGCTGCAGCCTCTGCTCTGTGCCGGCAGCTCTGTCCTACTTCTCCAGCTTCTTGTCCTTGCAGTGGCAGAATTCAGCTCTGCGTCGGCTGCTGAGCAGCTGAGGAGCGGCAGCCCCTCGCAGGGACATCCATGGCCTTTGTAGCCTCACCCGGCTTCCAGCATGATGAGCTGATCCTGAACTGGGCTTAATGGTCTGAGGAGGGCTGGGAAAACCAAAAGGCTCCAATACTGGCTGCACCAGAGGCCCCAGCTCAGCTCCTGGCACAACCTGCTGCGAGGGGCCTCGCTTTCAGCTCCCCTTGTCCTGAGGCAGGTGGGTGCCCTCAGGCACTTGCTGCAAGCAGTGCAGCTTGCCTCTGACAAAGCCCTGCTTTCTCTCACTGCTCTGGTTGCTGGCAGCAGAGCTGGGGAGGGGGGCTGCGCCGGCCCTGTGTTTGCCTTACTTTATGCCCACGCTCTGCTTTCTTGTAAGAACAAAACCCACAGTCACCGTTTTCAGGGTGTGCTTTCAGCTCAGCACCTGGCAGGAGCGGGGCCTGGCTGCTGCTCGCCTGTCTTCACACAAGATGGAGGCACGAGGTGGCCAAATGGTGAGCTGCAGGATTCCTTCAGCACGCTGCAAACCCCATCGTCTTCTGCAAGGAAGAAGGGGCCTTGCTCCCCCTGCAGCACTGGCCTGAAACACCATCTGCTCACCCAGCAGCATGGGATGCAAAGCAGCAGGTCAGAAAAGTGCAGCAACACCCTGTTCTGTCCCAGAGTGGTGGGGAATGGTTTTAAAGTGAGACAGGGGAGGTTTGGGTTGGATATGAGGAGGAAGTTTTTCAGCCAGAGGGTGGTGAGGCACTGGCACAGGTTGCCCAAGGAGGCTGTGGATGCCCCATCCCTGCAGGCATTCAAGGCCAGGCTGGATGTGGCTCTGGGCAGCCTGGGCTGCTGGTTGGCGACCTGCACACAGCAGGGGTTGGAGCTGGATGAGCGCTGTGCTCCTTTGCAACCCAGGCCATTCTAGGATTTGTTCCTCTAAGCCTCTCTAAGGATGCTGTGAGGGCCAGCATGGAGTCAGGGACCAGATGGAGGAATTTTCCCCAACTTTATTCAGGCTTTGCCTTCAGCTTCTGAAGGTAAAGAGAGCAGCCTCACCCATTCAAACACCACAGCAGTATTTAGAGAAGTCATTCAGAACGATCTGTGTAAAATAAACTTTACATACGGCCTCACTTTTATACAAAACAACATGTTTTTGGTCTTGTACAAAATATTTGGCACCAGCAGCTTCCAGACAGACAGTCAACCAGGAGCCTGAGGCTCAGCAAGTGGCCTTCACCTGCAGCCCTCAGCGTGCAGTGGAATTGAGGCGTTTGCCTATTGCTGAAGAACCCAGGAGGTGGGAGGAAAGTTTGGGCCTTCCTGTGCTGGATTCACCGTATGGTTCGTAGGAGGGTCCTGAAGTTCTCCAGTTCTCTGACACTTGTTGAAATCCTGAGGGCAACAAAAGCATTACAGCCACGTCTGCCTCATGGCCTTCTGAATAAAGCAAGAAAGGGAGCGCTGGCAAGGGGAGCTTTGAGCAGCTTGGAGGGAGAGAATTTAGAAATCCAGCTAAATAAGGTTTTGCTTTAAAAAGAGCCTGGCTGTAACCAAGTATACATGAGGTTCTGTTATGGAGAGACAGAGGAACAGGACGTAACAGAGCTCAGCAGCCATCAGACAGACCCATTAACTGGAGGTCAAGAAACAGACCATAGCATTACCAGCCATGCAGATGGCTGCATCCCCCTGCAGGAGGAGTTGGCTTCCTCTGAAGGTCTCTTTCAATCGTGCCCCTCATCTCCTTGCTCAATGCATTCTGGCCGCAGAGTATCAGTAAAGATGCAGGACTGGGCTCTGAGAATAAGGCCTGGGACTTTCTCTTCCTTACAGACAGGGTCTGCCTCTCCCTGCCAGGACTGCCTTTTGTTTTAAGATGATTTGGACTAACCCAGCTCACTTTCTAACAGAAAGCAGAGATGAAGACCTGCACAGCTCCCTTCCCTTTCTGCCAAAGCCTCATCCTGCTGCCCCCTGGGGACGGGGCTGATGGCTGCCCAATAAATGCCACTGCTGGAGGGTGGAACTGGGAACAAACTGGTAGAACTGCAGTGCTTGAAGGAGGGAGCAAAAATAGGTAAGAAGAGCAACCTCTGTCTGGGGACAGCGTGCTCCCTGGGCAGTCACAGCGTTTCTTAAAAGACTCTGAGTTCTTTGTGTGTTAATCCAAGCACTTCCTTCAATTCCTTACAAAAACACAGCATATAAACAAGTTGCTTTAAATTGTTCACCGCTGCTCTTCCACATGAACATCACTGGGCATTTGAGGGCTTCTCTGTAAGAAAGTGCCACCAGCAGCTCACACCAATATTGCCAATGGACTGATTAAGCTTCAGAGGGATGCAGTGCAGCAGCATGCACAAGGTCTCACACCAACCTTCCAAAAGCATTAAACAGAGCCACGATTTCTTGTCTCGTCAGCTGGAATCCATAGGAAGGGCCGCTTTCAGGAATCTTTTCTATCAGGTTTTCAGAAAAGAGGATCTTCAGCGCTGTGCCCAGGCCCTGTGTCTGCATGTGAAAAGGAGATGGTTTAACACCAGAGGCATCCAGAGCCTGGCACGTGAGCCCGACTTCGCTTCCCTTCCTTGTCTTTGCAAAGGTTCCTGTTGACATCAACTTAACAGGGCAAGACTCGGCCTTCACGTAACACAGCAAAGAGAAGGAAGCGGGACAGAGCCAGGACGTTCTGTTTG
The DNA here is from genome assembly GCF_019232065.1 of Centrocercus urophasianus. Classification (NCBI taxonomy): domain Eukaryota; kingdom Metazoa; phylum Chordata; class Aves; order Galliformes; family Phasianidae; genus Centrocercus; species Centrocercus urophasianus. The sequence continues at coordinate 51,353,736 of NW_024884586.1, forward strand.
TTTGGCATGATTTAGACAGCAGAGCTGCCCAGCAAAGGCTTCCTGCCCAGGTCTGACCACACACAAGGCACAGCACGGATCTGGCTGAGCCCCGGTCCCACAGCACCCGTGTCCCTCCTGCAGCTGCAGGAAGTTCACTCAGTTTCCAACTGCAAAGGCAACGGGCAGCTGCTGGCAGCCCCAGGATCCTCACACAGCCTCCTGCTCACTGGCACTGGTCTGGACCTTGGAGCTGACATATCTAAGAACCACCTCTGTGCCCCACGGTCCCATCAAATGAGCTGCTCCCAGTCGTGCCCCACTCTGCTGACAGAGCTCACCTGCAGCTTCCCCCACAGGCGACACTTGAAGCAGCCAACGCAGTCCATTATCTTGGAAATATTCTTGAAGTGTAGCCTGACCTCCTCCTAGGGGAAAAGAGATGTAAACTGATCACAGTTACACACTAACCACGTCTTCCATGTATTAATCCAAACCCAAGCGTGTTAATTCTGTTCAGGCCAAATTCCGTGGAAACAAGTTGGAGAAATGGATCCTGGAGCAGATCCTCAGCAGCAGCCAGACTTGGGGTCCTGGTAGGAGAGAAGCTGGACGTGAGGCAGCAGTGAGTGCCTGCAGCCTGGAAGGGCAGCTGTGTTCTGGGCTGCATGAAGAAGGGGCGGCCAGCAGGGACAAGGAGGTGATCGTCCCCCTCTGCTCGGCTCCTGTCCAGCACTGCGTCCAGGCCTGGGCCCCCAGCACAGGAAGGACGTGGAGCTCTGGGAGCGGGGCCAGAGGAGGCACTGAGATGAACAGAGGGCTGGAGCAGCTCTGTGTGAGGAAAGGTTGAGGGAACTGGGATTGTTGAGCTTGGAGAAGAGAAGGATGCGGGGAGACCTCATGGTGGCCTTCCACTGCTTGAAAGGAGTGGATAAACAGGAGGGGAACGGCTGTGTGTGAGGGTGGATGGTGATAGGACAAGGGGAATGGATTTAAAGTGAGACAGGGGAGGTTTGGGTTGGATATGAGGAGGAAGTTTTTCAGCCAGAAGGTGGTGAGGCACTGGCACAGGTTGCCCAAGGAGGCTGTGGATGCCCCATCCCTGCAGGCATTCAAGGCCAGGCTGGATGTGGCTCTGGGCAGCCTGGGCTGCTGGTTGGCGACCTGCACACAGCAGGGGTTGGAGCTGGATGAGCACTGTGCTCCTGTGCAACCCAGGCCATTCTAGGATTCTGTGACGAAGGAACACCCACAACACGCAGCTCCCCAAACCAGAATGAATTGGAGATGTCCAATCCAGTTCCTTGAACCTATTGGGTCCCCTTCAGATGCAGTACTATTCCAGACACATCCAGAATACTCTGCGGGTACAAAGTATCCCGAAAGGAAGGGCTGGGCACTTACCTTTAGTTTAGCAGCTTCTTTTTTATTCCCTGCAAAGAAGGAGTTTTCATCAAAATGCAGTGGAAAAGACCTGAAATGGAACAAAAATGTTTTATCTCCCTGCAGTCTGTGCAGCTTAACTCAGGTTCACAGGGGTACTTGGTTAGGTATGAGAACAGAGCTGACAGGTGTTAAAATACAGCTGGAGACTTTCTGTGTGTGACTGCAAGCTGCTTGCTTCTCCCATCTCTTGGAGGCTTTCAATTTTAGCTTGCATTTCACCTTGGAGACGCTCTCAGCAATTGCTCTGTGGTTTCTAAGCAATTGTAGTCTGTTTTCTGACAGACGTAAGCAGCGAAGGCACGGCAGCATGAGGAGAGAAATCCAAACACCCACCATGTTAGAGACACCCACTTCCACCTGGTTCTGGTGCCTCCTGCTCCTCATTCTCCCAGCGCTGCCCATCAGCCCAACCCCCCATTAGGTGCACGGCTGGCATTTTTGCCAGCAAAAAACATGACAGCAGGCCTGGCATTTCACAGATGACTCAACCAGGTAGCCAATTTCAGGACTGATGTGTAGGAGGTTATTACGTTCAACTCTGCTAAATCAAAAAGCCAGCCTAGGCTATTAAACAGCGGGCTTAATTACCCCGTTTTGCAATTTGAATGCAGATACCAAGGAGCTCCCAGCAGCGCTACCAAATCATGCCATCCCACTCCAAGAAGGAACCCACAACCTGCCTTTCTAGGAGCTTTAAGCGAAAGGTTAAGCAGGCTCAGAGATGCCAGGGTGGAAAGAGCCATTCTCCCCGGGTACCGAACGTAATTACTTGGCCAGGCGGAGAACCTCCAGCAATAGGCTCTTGATTTCTGCATCGTGGCTTTGATTGCCTGTGTACAGCTGGAAACCTGGGCGCTCAAAGAAGGGCAGCACTTTGGATAGAGCCCGCAGCTCAATCAGGTACAGAAAATACAGGTTCTTCAGTCTTCTGGGGCCTTCCCCTCTGGTGAGAACCTCGTCGAACCTCTGCTGGAACTCCGTAACATTGGGGCCCCATTTCTTCTCTGACCACGTATCTGAGAGCACAGAAACAAAGACACCAGGTGGGCAGACACAGTTCTGCTTCGCTCCCTCCCAGTGTCCCAAGCTCAATGGTGACGTGCATCTCTAACCGAAGGGGTCCGAGCTTTCAGAAGCCACAGCCCTTCCATCAACCCCAACTCTTCCAAGCTGTCTCCCGTGGCCAAGGCCTATGCTGTCCATGCAGTGTGGGGCACAGCTCAGACTCCCTGAAGGATACAGCTGTGGGAGTTCACAGTGATGTCTGTACACCAAGCCTACCAGATTTATTCCATTTCAGCACGGACCCCGGCCGTGTGGGACAAGGAAATTATGCTCTCACATCACCCTGTATTTCCAACCCCAGGGTTAAATGGAGATTTGTTAGATAGCTGCCTGTGGACAAGGGATGCAAAGAAAGTGGGAATGGCACACAGAAATAGCTCGAGGGACTTGGAGGAGCTCAGCCAAGCATTTCTCAGTCTGGATGAAATTACTGCTATCTGACTGCTGTAAGAACAGGCTAGGGAGATATGCAATTAGAAACACACTCCAAAATAACCATGGAGGAAGAATAAAAGGCATACGTGCAGGAAGGCTGAGCACAGAGCAGACCCCAGCATTTGCACACCCAAAGGTATGCAACAAGTGCATTCCTGATTTTGTTACACAACCTGTGTGCTGAGGGAGAGAGAACAGAAGCATAGAAGCAGGCCTGAGCCCTGCTGGCAGGGCTGCACTGGCATTTAGCTGAGCCACGGATCTGAAGGCTGTGCCAATTAAGAGCTGATGCAGGAGAGCTCAGGCAGGAAGTGGCAGTTACCTTGTAAGAGGTACCTGGCACTCAGGTGAATGTTGATGCTTGCATGGAGACCAGAAATGAGCCTGTAGAAAGCTCGTTTCTCTATGCAGACACCTGGAGGAAAAGAAGAAAAAGGGAAAATAAACAACAAGCATTTGAAGATACTGAAAGCATATACTGAATTTTCCTCTCCTGACTGTCAGACGGATCTCACCCAACCCCAGAGCAGCAAGCAGCCCCCACCTGCTCCACGGCCATTCTGCATTCATCCCAAGAAGAGATGCCAGGTTTAGAGAGAAGGATTACCTTTCAACCACTTGTAAAACGTCTGCCCTGCAAACAGAAGGAGAAAGAGCACGTCAGTCTGAAGTGCCTTCAAGCAGCAGGAAGGCTCCACCACAACATGGCATTTTTGTTTGTAGTTGGAAACACTTTTCAGGAGACAACAGGATGATGCACCAACATGACAGGGCTGGGCTCTGGAACTGGATTCACTGGCACAGGTTGCCCAAGGAGGCTGTGGATGCCCCATCCCTGCAGGCATTCAAGGCCAGGCTGGATGTGGCTCTGGGCAGCCTGGGCTGCTGGTTGGCGACCTGCACACAGCAGGGGTTGGAGCTGGATGAGCACTGTGCTCCTGTGCAACCCAGGCCGTTCTGTGATTCTGACACCCCTCCTCTCCCCACCACTGCTCCCACGGCCAAAAACCTGACACCACCCTCGAGACCAGACCTAGAGCAACTCTGCTCACTCCAGTTTGCAGAAGCAGGGATAGAGGTGGTAGAAGAGAGCACCAAGGGTTTTCCTCCCCACTCTTCTGCCTGCCTGATGTCTCTATAAGGCAGTGGTGGCAGCAGACAGATATAACACATGGATCCTTCCCACCCACCTTGGCAAGAGCTGGTGGGGGGCAAAACCACTGCGTGATGCTGTGACCTACAGGGAAACAAAGGCCACAGACTGCTTTCTTTACTGCTGAGTGTGGGGAGGGGGTATTTTTATTGGAAAGAAATGAAACAGCACAACCAAATGTGTACAATCACACAAGGCAGCGTTTCACATTGGCCCTTGCTACCACCTGCTTGAAAATAATCTGGAGAACAGAAAAGGATTTGGAAATAGTTTGGAGACAGGAAGGATGTCCCACAGACAGGCCCAGTACCACAGAGCACAAACAGCTCTGGGGCTCAGCCCTCCCAGCAGGGAGCTGCAGTGAGGCACGCTGCTCCCACCAACTGCCTTCCAAAGCACAGCCTGAGAGCTGCTTCCTCAGCAGCAGCCAGCACTGAAAAAACCACGCCATGAACCCTGAAGACTCCCAGTATTTGTGTTTTTAACAAGAGGACCTGCTTCTGATACGGGCAAAAACAGAGTGCAACTCACCTCCGTCGTCTCCTGATGAGAGGAAGGCACGAGTGGTGGGGAGAGAAAACAATAAAGGAGATAATTACACACAGCCAAAGCTGAACGGCCAAGCACAAACATGAAGATTGCTCTGCTAACCTGCTGTGGCAGAAGGACGAGGAGGTTCCCAAGGAGGTTCGTACATCTTCCTAACACAAAACACCATCTCACTAACTGCAGCAGTGAGGTACCTGGTGAGCAATGCTCCCAATAACCTGACCCACACAGGAGGGATCTGTGTTTGTAAAGGAAGTTAAAGCAGAGACGGGAAAATAAGAAAGGCAACTGCCTCCTGTATGACCTCTGACAAGATACTCAGAGATACTCTCTGCTTCCTGCAACTCACCAGCCATTTGCATCGACACAGGCATCAGGCCTGACCCTGTTCTCACGTCCTGTTTCTTTTCTTGCAGACAGAACTGCAGTCCTTCTGTGGTGCCTGTGATACTTCACCCATACCTTGCCCCAAACAGCAGCACCCCTCACGACAAACACTGGTTCATTATTGCCATGCTTAAAGTGTCACTCCTCCATGCAAAGCTGAAAGGAGTGGGAAAACCACCTGCAGAGGATAGGGAAAGTCCAGACAACACCTCAGAGGACACTGCTGGAGTTCAGGCCATCAGCATACTGATGATGTTCAAATGTCTGGGCATGATGTGGCATCAGCAAACACAGGCTCTCTTAGCAGCCTTGAGCCCGCAGCTGTCTGTATGCTCCTGAGACCCCTCCCGACTTTCATTTACACTTTGCCCCTAAGGCAGTTTCTCCTATTAAATGTTTTCCCCCGAGGATCCCAGCCAGGGTCTTATTTCAGTCCCTCCCAGATGGTTTGGCATTGCTGAGCACAGAAAGCACTGATGCAGGGTTCAGCTCTGTCCCCAGCCTCTCCAAGACCCTGAAAATCAGACCTTCCTTCTCCTTCTGGGTGCTGGACACCCATTCCATTGGCCATAACTATTCTAGACTTGATGAAGAGCTGTAACACAGCCCTCGTTCAGCGAAAGTAGCTCACACAGTATTTGCTGCTGTTGTAAAGGAAGCTGTTGAGCTCGAGCAGTACGCTACCAAACCACTTAGCAAGATGAATACGTGACTCACCTCTACCAGATGCCAAAGGTCTTTTCACATTCTGAGGCCTAAGAGGAAAAAAAAATAGGTCATTTAGGTAAGTAAATACGTGACTGTCTCCTTACTGTGCAGAAACAACAGCGGAAGAAATTACTTTTCTGCAGCCAAATAGCCTAGGAAGATCTAAGAGCTCCTGCTGCTACAACAGAAAAAGAGCAAAGAGAGATCAGGTTTTCTCTTTTTTCTTCCTTCTTTGTAAAAAAAAAAAAAAAAAGACAGCTAGGGGAAAATCCAGTGCCTAGAGGAGTGCTCATGGACATCATCTCACGGCTCTGGTGCAAAACCATGCTGCAGTGTGCAGAGAGGAAATTGCTGGAAAGGTGACACAAGGCACACAAGGCTACAAGCAGCATCCACCAGCACAGCCCCAGCAACAGACCTCAGCAGAGATCCAACTGGCAAGGACTGGGCAGGGAGCTCGTGGTACGACACCAGGGACAACAGGGCTGTGTGATGAGGACCACATCACACCAGGGATGCACACCCTGCTGGACCCCACTCTGCAGAGCTGTGGCATGAGGAACAGCATGGGGCAACCATACAGCTCCTCCCTGCTCCCACAGCCCGCACCTGGCAGCATGCAGCAAAGACTGGAAGATGGGGGTTAGCAGAGCAGCTGTAGCACACGCAGCCCCTCTGCAGAAGTCAGGGCTCACAGTGACTCAAGGTTTGTGGCACCTGTGTCCCAAAGCACCTACTTGAAGCAGTTTTCTTCATAAATACTGTTCCATATCTTCCAGGCATCCGGCCCTCTGTAGCCAGTGTAGCGCTCGGGGTTCAGGAGCAAATCCACATACTCTGCGTCGGGGGAAAGGATGTCTGTGGAGCAGAACGCCGGTCAGTGACGGCAGCTTCTAAAGAAACAGCACCTTCCAAAGCCAACCCAGCCTCCCCTCTGCGTACTGAGCAGCCCTCCAAGAAGGCAGGTGCACAGCACTGGCTGCACACTGAGCCCCTGCAGCGCCACAGATGGCAAAGCCGACTCTGAGCACTGAGCTCACTGACTCGCTGCAGGACCCTGAGCAGCAGTGAAGCTTTTGATTATTTTCTACAGGATAGGGCATGGGGAGGGAGAAGAAACACCATATACAATTCAGGCTCGCTGGAATACCACATTTTAGCCTCAAAGCTCTGCAGAGAACTTGAGCTGCTTAGAGTTGGTCAGGTCAAATGGGTCGTTATACCATCAGCTTCACAGAAGCTGTCTGAAGAGTCATCGTGCGACGTCCACTGAAGCACTGCCTGCTGGGTTTCCTTGCTGCAAAGAAAGGATGAAGAGCATCAGACAGAGCACTGATGCTGAGGTTCCTTCAAGACAAGCATGGGCTGTGGGAAGAAGTCATACCTCAGTGACTCATCCACAGCCCCAAGCCTGCTGGCTTCTTCACATTCTTCAGCACGGCTGTTGGCTTCCTCTGAATACTGCATTGAGAAGCAAAGATCAAAACATGGGCATGCTGATGTTGTAATTTGGCCTTTGCTGCACATATAGTTTAAGCATCAGAAACACTTCTAGTCTAACAACTGATATTTCCACAAGATGTCTGCAAATAGTCAGGGCCTGGCGCAGCTGTGGGGATTGCTGCAGGGACTCACAGCAGGCTCTGACACACTGGACCCTGGGGAAGCCTCCAAAGGGCTTTTATCACTCACAGTGACTCAAAGTCCCACAAGCAGCATCACTCTGTGCATGCAGACAAACCTACCTTGTAACTTGCAGATCTGATTCCATCAGGGACTTCGTCCTGAAAGACAAAATTGGGCACGTGTTACATCTGAAGCTGACAAAGCCTTTCAGTCTAATGTTTGAAAAAGATTAGGAAGGTTACAGCAGCTCCCAGGGCTTAAAAGGAATCAATCAAATCCCTCAGCTTAGCTTACACCATCTCTAATTGCTGGCTCCTCTACAGACAAAAGTTAAGCAATATTCCTGGTGTTTTATTTTGGTTTTTCGCAAGAATCTCATTCTCAATAGCTCAGCAGCCTTCCACAGTGCTCCACCAGGCCGTGCTCTGCTCACCAAGCACAAGGCAGAAGATGCCAACCCAGACTCCAGAGCAGCAGCTGGCTGCCACCCCACCTCCAGGTGATGCTGGCAGAAGCCCAGCTGCCTCTTTTCAGCTCTTGCAGCCCTGATATACATCATCCTGAAGCCTCCCACAGCAGCTGTATGGAGTCACCACCAAAGGAGCTGTTGGAAGGGTAGGGAAGTGCATGGGAGAGGGGAATGAGGTGAATGTAGTACACAGATCAGAATGTATAGAAGGAGTGCTGTTCTCACACGCGCACACCGCGCTCTGTTGCTGCCATGTCACCTCAGACATTTTGCAGCCAAGCCAGCAGCTGCATTACTTCAGGTTTCACAGAGCTCCCAGGTGAGGGGCAGACATCTCCATGGCATTCTACTTTAAGCTGTGCATAAAAATAAGGTGCAGTTGTTTGGTAAATGCATGCAATTAGGGTCTTCTCCTGCCCTTGCACTGTACCACCAGCACAGCATATCCCAGTGCAGCCTCAGCACACGGAGTGCTCTGGAGACCCCAGCAGGAGCGTGTAAGACAGCCTGCAGTTGCCTGCCACCCCACAGAGCCAGGCTGGGGGCATTTTCACCACACCTACCAGCCCAGCAACCAAGTCCTAATTCCCTCCCTCTTTTCCCCTTCTTTTCAGACAGACCCCTGCAGTCACCATGTCTTCTTCCAGATCAGTGAACAAACCCCTTCTGTCCAGGATGCAAAGGCAAAGGTACCTGCTTTTGTGCTGGGAAGCAGGACTCTGAAAGAGCTATTTTATGTATAGAGACTGCTGGAAGGGGCTTGGCTGAATTCATCAGACAAAACAAATCGCTGTGTAGCTCATAGGCTAGCGGGCTGAACGTGTGCCAATTAACACAGTACACAGCACCAGGGGATTGCCCCTAAAATCATTCTACTAATGCATCAAACAAAAGAGGGGCCAGGCCAAGAGCTTCCATCGGTGGAGGGCCGGCTGTCAGAAGCCCAGCCTTTCTTCAAGGTGTCAGAATTCACCATTCGAGCTCTTCTTTAGGGATCCCAGCAGTACAGTGCCTGAGGAAGCCTCTTTTGCAGCCACAGCAGAACTGTGGCTCAGCAGCCAGCACAGGAAGATCTTTACCTGCTGCAAAGGCCAACAGAGAAAATGGAGAAGCGACCGGTTCTCTACTCACAGACGGGCAGGGTTTGACAGCGCAGTCTCTTATTCCACAGTGACTGTTGTCATCCCAGAAAGGACAGGGTTTCTTGAGGTTCACCTACAAATAACACATCACCCTGTTACACGCTTCTTCCGTGCAGCCAAGCCAACCTTCCACACCACAGCCTGCCAGCACGCACCGCTAGCTCACTGAAAGGCCTCTGCTAACACAGCGCAGAGCTGAGCACTGCGGTGCAAGTGCGAGCAAAGGTCCTTCACTTCAAAGGCCTGATCTCAGCCTGCCATGCTCATTCATGTGTCTCCCATGCAGGATGTGTGTACTCATGCAGTACAGCCAAGACTATCTGTGCTATTGGATGTTCTGTGCTCACACCTTGATGCTCTTTGAGCACTGGCAACCCTTTCTGGTTGGGTATTTTGTACATCTTATGAGCCAGCAGGTCTGCTGGTGATTTGGAGCTGTTCTAATCTGCAGTGCAGCTAAGTCCATAGAACCACAGCATGGCCTGGGTTGCAAAGGAGCACAGTGCTCATCCAGCTCCAACCCCTGCTGTGTGCAGGTCGCCAACCAGCAGCCCAGGCTGCCCAGAGCCACATCCAGCCTGGCCTTGAATGCCTGCAGGGATGGGGCATCCACAGCCTCCTTGGGCAACCTGTGCCAGTGCCTCACCACCCTCTGGCTGAAAAACTTCCTCCTCATATCCAACCCAAACCTCCCCTGTCTCACTTTAAAACCATTCCCCTTGTCCCATCACCATCCACGCTCACACACAGCCGTTCCCCTCCTGTTTATCCGCTCCCTTCAAGCACTGAAGGCCACCATGAGGTCTCCCCTCAGCCTTCTATTCTCCAAGCTCAACAAGCCCAGTTCCCTCAACCTTTCTTCATAGGAAAAGAAGTTGAGAACATTTTAAACCCTTCTTATGGAAGAACATCAATTCTTTCTTGTCTGCTGAAGCAATCAGGAAACAGTCACTGTTCAGAACATGACCTTGGCAGGTAAGATTCTGGCCACAACCCAAGCACACCCAAACAAACCCACAGTTAGTCACACAGATGCAATCTCATTGAATGGGAGCAGACATCATCTAACAGTGATGGCCTGGCATAACTGCAATCACTTCATCTGACTGACAGCTAAACCAGGCTTTCCTCATTGACAGGAAGACACCAAGAGCATCCTCATCATGCAATTTGGACATCTGTCATCAGCTCTTTTGAGCCCTAATTCAACAAACTGTTCTACTGCCTCAGCTCCTCAGAGGAAACAGAGCTGCGGAACGAAGAGAGGCTGAGGATGCCCCACTTCTGGAGGCATCCAAGGCCAGGTTGGATGGGATCCTGGGCAGCCTGGCTGAAAAAGGGGTATCTGATTGTAAGAGATCAGCAATAACTTCCATGGGACAAAGAAAGAAAGAAAAAAAAAAGCACAGCAAATCATTGAGAAATATTCATCTATTTCTTGTATGGGAAACTTACTTTGTAGTATCTAAAATAGTCACTTTCCAGAAGTTGATTCAGCCTAGGAAACAGCTTGTAGTTGTTGAAGGCATCGATGGTTTCTACATCACACGTGCAGTCGTCTAAATGGCCAGTGACCTGTTGGTGCAGAACATCAAGCACAAACAACTTGGTCAGCACAGGTAACACCATTCAGGATTTTCTTTCATTTTCCAGCGAGTCATTGCCTTAAATCTGACCAGAACAAAACAGCACTGGTTCAGTGGGCTGGTGGTGATGGGTTGGCAGTTGGACTTGATGATCTCAGAGCTCTTTTCTTACTTTAATGGCTCAATAAAGCTGAACGTGCTGAATTGCCAAAGAATTCCTTGTGATGCATCCTTTAGGACCTGTCTTTTGCCTGTTGTTGGGGGCAAGCAATTTTTGTCCATAGGACAAGGGGAATGGTTTTAAAGTGAGACAGGGGAGGTTTGGGTTGGATATGAGGAGGAAGTTTTGGAGCCAGAGGGTGGTGAGGCACTGGCACAGGTTGCCCAAGGAGGCTGTGGATGCCCCATCCCTGCAGGCATTCAAGGCCAGGCTGGATGTGGCTCTGGGCAGCCTGGGCTGCTGGTTGGCGACCTGCACACAGCAGGGGTTGGAGCTGGAGGAGCACTGTGCTCCTGTGCAACCCAGGCCATGCTGTGGTTCTGTGATTACACACATTTTTCCCCTAACACACACAGGTATGTTAAGAGTTTACTGATGCCAGAGCAACAGGCATCAGGCAGACACCGCCATCTCTTCAGGGAGCAAAGATAACACACAGCTAAACAAGACACAGATGTTTTCATCAAGACCAAACCCAGCAGACACAGCAGCCCAGGCTCTTGTTTGACACCAGCATGCCACTCTGGGCAGGGTGGCACACAGCTAACAGCTGCCATCAGCACGAGGGTCTAATTAAGCAACAGTAATGCCACCAAAGGTTACGGCACTCAACTGAAGTCCCTGCTGCAGCCATGTGATGTGATTAGAACCACAGAGACTGCAACAGCCTTTCCCTGTGCCCCTGGCAGCCGTTTGGCAAGGAAACATCTGCTGCAGATCTGCTGCAGGAAGCCAATTCTCCTTGCATCATCCTGAACAACTCACGCTGTGTGAAAGCCCCGCAGAAAACAAAACCAAAGCAACCCAAATTCAGCTGTGGCTTTCTGACACGTAGCTTACTGCCTGCGGGAGAAAGACGCACAGCAGAAGGTCTGCTGCTTCCCAGCCCGGTGATGAGCACTCAGGGAAATCACCGTGTGCACAGAGGGAGCATACCACTCATTCCCTCTCAGTTGGGCACCAGGGAATTTCCCCACGTGCTGAGGTAGCAATACAACAGTCGGCAGCTGCCATCCACCAGGAGTAGATCAATTTAAGACCAAGGTGGTCATTTTAAATGGGTACTGCTGATTTATGAAGCGAGTGTGGGATATTCACAGTGAGAAATCCCCTGGCTGCCTCTGTTCCAGAAGCTCGGCAGGTTCTGGCAGCAGCCAGCACAAAGCAGCATTCCCCCAGCACACAGACCACAACCCTGCAAGCCTCAAGGAAAAGCCTCCAAGGAAGAGTGTCCTTTGCAATTAGGGCAAAACAAATTACTACGTGTGGAGAGAAGAGGAAGAGCCACGTGAGAAGCGTGGAACACATGGCCTGATGCACATCACCAGAGCCCTCAGGTCACTCAGAGAGGCACACATCAATCTCCCCAGAACCACAGCGATCAGCACTGCAGCAGCAGAGCTCCGTGCCCTCTTTCCGAGAAGGAAGGCAATGAGCCCTCGCCCTCAGAGCACACAGAAAGGGGAGGGGAAGAAACCACAGCCTGCGTCGGACAGCCAGCACCTTAAAGGAACTGCGGGTTGCCCCGGGCAGGAGGGGAAGGAAGCCACGCTCAGACCCAGGGTGGGACTCGGTGCTTAGGAAACAAAGCTTCTTCATTGAAGGCACTGATGGTTTAGACTGAGCCGCGTTGATTTAAGTGGGTGTGAAGGGAAATACAGTGAGCCCCAGTGCCCTTTGCCACATGAGCAATCATTAGTGCTAAGTCACTGTGCTGTGCAGGTTTGCTTCTGTTTCTTGCATTCACACTGAAGCCCAACAGCCCACTGTACTGTACTCTGCAAAGTAAGTTTGCAAAGTAATGGAAACTAAGATTGTCAGCATAGCAATTCAGATTTCCACTAGCCTAAACCACCCCCATTAAAAAAAAACACCAGCACCGATTTGGTAATCCAGTTACCCAACATAAACCTGTTTCAAAATTAAGAAGGCTAACCAACAAAAATAGAAAACCCCAAACCACACATTCCTGGAAGCCTGGCAACCCCTGAGCAAGGCAGCCTGCAGACTGGGCCATGCCTCAGCTGCTCTAGAAATTACCTTCAGAAACACCTGTAGAATCTCAGCTGGCACTGCTGGAGCTGTGGTGCCCCATCCCTACAGGTGCCTGAGGCTGTGGATGTGGATGGGGGGCACCCAGCCCACAACAGGGGTTGTGGGACTGAATGGTCTTCAAGTCCCACCCAAGCCAACCCACTCCATGATTCTGTATAATGTTTGTACCAGGCCTGAATGTGCAAGGTGTAGTGGCCAAATCGAGCTAGAACTAACCCAGCACAATATCAGCCTGTAAAGAACTCCAGGTAAGCACTCTCCTGAGAGGGCGATGCCTTAAGACACCTTCCCTGCTCCCCAAACATCTGTGTCTTCAGCCTGCAACAACGTGAACAGTTGTTTCAGATGAAACAGAACTTCACCAAGTCCCAAACGGGTGCCACATGCTTCCTGGCACCTGTGAAATCACTGAGCTCAGCAGCAGCCATGGGTCCTGCTCCACCCAGGCAGGGTGTGGGAGCCCAGCATGGCATGGGATGGGCAGCAGGGCTGGGTCTGCAGGGAGAGATGCAACGGAGCCGCTGGGACAGACGCACACCCCCATGGCTCCAGCTGCTGAGCAAGCAGCCAGGGATGTGCTCTGCTGGCTCTCCAAAGTGCCACAGCATTGATGTATCCTCCATGGGTGCGTACCACGGGTTGGAACATCACCTCACGTGGACTCTGCGTCATCCTTAGGTTTGGCCTTTGCTTCATTCTCCTTTGTCTCCATCCCAGGCTCCAGCAGTGATCTTCATCTCTTCCCAGTTCACTCAACATCATAGAAATGCTCCTAGGCAGTGGATTTAGGGCTTTCTTTTCTCGCTACAGGCTCCCTCCCTAACCCATACACCACCACTTACTGCACAGCTGGGCAGGAAACAGAGCAAACTCCTTTCTGCATCTCCCACCTGCAGCCAGAGCAGAGCACAGGAACACTACAGAGAATATGTATCACCTCCAAGCATCTCTTAGAAAAGAATCCGCAGCTCCAGCTTCAGCCAGAGGGTGGTGAGGCACTGGCACAGGTTGCCCAAGGAGGCTGTGGATGCCCCATCCCTGCAGGCATTCAAGGCCAGGCTGGATGTGGCTCTGGGCAGCCTGGGCTGCTGGTTGGCGACCTGCACACAGCAGGGGTTGGAGCTGGATGAGCACTGTGCTCCTGTGCAACCCAGGCCATTCTATGGGTCTGTGATTCCAGTGTTCTGGGCAGTACCCCCCGTTCCCTCCCACAGGGACGGCAGAGCTCTCTGGAAAGCACCAGTTTAACAAGAATGCAAGAGTGGCTTGAAAGTCTGCTCAGATAACAAGGAAGTCAGTGCTCAGAATCACCCCTAATGGCCAGAGGAACAGCCTCCGAAGAAAACAACAACAAACCACAGCACGACGCCAGCTCTCTGTGCCCAAGGAACGAAGCCTGCAAGCCATCATCGTGCCAGAACAGCAGAGCTTCTAGCAGCAAGGGCTGCTCATACCACACCGTGCTCCTGACTCAGACTGACGAGGCAAACCTCCCGAAGCAGGAAAGCACAGCGATAAAGAAATGAAAAGCACAGGTTCAGCTCTCTATCAGCACTGGTTTTGATCTGCCGTTTCCATCACGAACCACCCATAAGGCAAAGCCACAGCCCCGCGCCTTTTCTTTTCCCACTGCCGGCTTCCGATTCGCGTTTCAGCACTGATTTTCACGCAGTTCTGAGCGGACCGTCGGGCGCCGAGCGCACCGCAGCCACTCGCACTCACGCAAAGCGAAGCGAGCAGCAACCCACCTCCAGGCACCAACCCTAGGATGGCAGCTCGGAAGGCACCGCGTGCTGCGATCCCCAAGCTCGGGCCGCCCCACGCAACGAGCGCAGCCCCCCGCCAACCCACCGCAGCCCACCTGGCAGAAGCAGCGGCGCTCCGCAGATCCGGGCGACCCGCGGGGCGCGGAGGGCAGCAGAAGGGCGGCAAAACCCAACGCCCGCAGCAGCGCTCCGCCCGCCGCCATCCCAGCACCGCCGCCGATGGCCGGAGGAGCCGCGCTCCGCTCCGCCCCGTTCCGCTGCACGCTTCTGTCCCGCCTTGCGCCGGCACGTCGCGCCCACTGACTGCGTTGGCAGCGATCCGGCGGCGTTTCGTCGCCGAACGGGGATCCCAGCAGGCGGAGCGCTGCTCTCCCCCGCCCCGGGCTGAACGCGAGCACGAAATAAAGCCGGTTCCATCCACCAGGGCCGCACCAAAAGTAACGCCCGCTGTTTTGGGCTGGGTGTCGGTGGGACGGCGGCCCTGTGCCCGCGCTGCGGGGCGTTGTGACAGACGGCAGCGGAGGGGCTCGCTGACACGGCGGCACGGGAGCAAAGGGGCGGGATAGAGAAAATACACGGCGGTGGTGACTGCGTTGAAAAATTGCGGCTTGTAGCTGAGAATTCGCTCCATCGCACGTTGCTGTTGTATTTCTCGTGTCGTGTTTCCCGTAGGAATAATGGAATAATTTCCCATAGGAATGAAGGAATGATTTCCCTTTGGTTGTCAATGGCTCTGTGTCCAGGTGGAGGCCAGTGACGAGCAGCATCCCAGCGGTCTGTCTTGGGACCGGCGCTCTTTAATGTCTTTATCGATATCAATGACAGAATCGAGTGCACCCTCAGCAAGTTTGCTGACGACACCAAGCTGAATCGTGCAGTCAACACAGTAGAAGGAAGGGATGCCATTCAGAGGGACCTCGAGAGGCTGGAAAGGTGGGCAGAGTGAACCTGATGAGGTTCAGCACAGCAAAGTGCAGCGTTTTGCATTTGAGCTGGAGGAATCCCAGGCATCCGTACAGACTGGAAGGAGCGATGCTTGAGAGCAGCCCTGCAGAGAAGTCCTGGGGGTCCTTAAGGATGAAAAGCTGAACGTGAACCAGCAGTGTGCTCTTGTGGCTTGGAAGGCAAATGGTGTCCTGGGCTCCATCAACAGAGGGGTGGCAGCAGGGACAGGAGGTGATTGTCCCCCTCTGCTCTGCTCTTGTGAGGCCCCAGCTGCAGTGCTGTGTCCAGGTCTGGAGCCCCAGGAAAGACAGGGAGCTGTTGGAGAGGGTCCAGAGGAGCCACAAAGATGAGCAGG